>NC_142739.1:29806259-29948759 GCF_051943395.1 Hippocampus bargibanti | reverse complement strand
ATTTATCATTTGTCATTTATTATTATTCTTTTCACGTTTCATTTCTCTATTTGCCCCCCCACCCTAGAATCTGCTCCCCCTGAACCAAGCGGGACGTGTCTATTTCCTGAAGAGGTGACTGGCGCCTTCGCCATCGAGGGCACCGCCGCCGTGGGGACGGCCATCCGCTACAGATGCCTGTCAGGGTGAGTGAGCTCAACTGGGGGTGGAGTGTGAGTGAGGCTTTCAGCCTCCGTCAGTATGCGTGTAGGCTGCAGCTGTGCATGCGAACCTGAAGTGGTACGGGGGTGGATGTGGAGGAAGTGACAGAGCGCGAAGAAGAAGAAAAAAAAGGAAGGATGAGGTGTTTTGGAGAGCCAAGGGGGGTCGACGGATGACGAATGGCAGGGAAGCCTTTTTTTTTTGCGGGGGGTGGTTAGTGCTGGCCCGAGCCACTACCATCCTAAACACATAATGAAACCAGTGGATATATACAGGTAACATCTGACTTACGACCGAGTTCCGTTTCGACCAAACGGTCGCAAGTCAAAATGGTCGTAAGTCGAAATCAATTCAAAATGTTGAATAGAGACTCGGAGGCTAAATGACTCCCTCTCTTAAAATGTTACATATAGAGTCTGGAGGTACGTACGGGTGGTCGTAAGTCGGGGACGTTACCTGTATTTGTTAGCCTCTGTGAAGAACGAGTCGAATAACCACACTGATGAACAGTGTATATCTCTATGATACTGCCCCCAGGTGGCCAAGGCGCGCATTGCAGAAGAAGGGCTGCAATGTCCATTGAAAAACATGGGGGAAAAAATCGCAAAACATTACATTTTTACATTACAGAATATGCCTCATTGATGTGTTTTTTTTAGATTCTAGAGAATTATAGATTTAATACTACTACTACTACTACTACTACGACTACTACGACTACTACTAATAATAATAATAATAATAAGAAGAAGAAGAATACATTTACCTGGCTGGCTAGCTATCTAGCTAGCAAGCTATTAGCTATCGATTGGATTGCTAGCTAGCTTTCTATCTATTTGTCTGACTATTCTATTTGAGTTACTTCCGGGTTGAGTGAAAAAAACAGAAAAAAAATATGTAACTGTAAAGTGACCATACTATATATATATATATATATATATATATATATATATATATATATATATATATATATATATATATATATATATATATATATATATATATATATATATATATATATATATATGTTCCAGACTCTGCTATGTTTGCTGCTCTCAGGTTGGGGGAAGCAGAGGACTATTCCCTGAGGCTACACTGATTACTTCTATTGTCCTACGACTGACCTGATTGCCCCATTTGCTCTGGTATCACCTCATCAGCATAACTAAGCCTATGTTGCCTAAGAAATCTGTTGTAAGAACGATCCAAATTAAACCTCACCCCACCATGGCGATTTAGTGAAGGGTTTTTCTGTTTTATGAAAATAGCTTCTTTTACTCCCCTTTCAACCATCTATTTTCTTTCGCTAAGATTTAAACCTTATTGTCATCAAATGAGTGGTTGCTAGCTTTTAGGTGCATATGTACTGCAGATTGAGGCCCACTAATATTATCCCTGCCATGTTGATAAAGTAAGTAACTACAATGGGAAATGTTTTGGTTTTTGACCAAATCAGTTAGCGAACAGGTTTCTGGAACGGATTATGGTCAAAAACCCAGTTTTGACTGTAGAAATAAAACTGTAAAAAGACTGTAAAAATTCAGTGTGCAATGTTTGGGTTTCCTCTTGATAGTCACGAGCCATCTGTCTCGTTTTACCCGCATAGGGTCGACGTGGTCGGAAGCAGTGTCAACTACTGTCGGGAGAATCGAACCTGGCAGTACCCGCACCCCATCTGTAAAAGTAAGTGAGCGGTGCACGGACACACCTGCCATGTTTGGATTGGATTGGATGTACCTTTATTCGTCTGGCAGTGGAGAAATTTACATTGCACAGCAGCAAAGTGTAGCAAGAAAGAGGAAAGGAAAGAAAGAAGTAGAAAAACAAAATACAGGAGCTCCTGGAAAGGAAGCCACTCTCGCAGCGTCATCTTGAACTAAAAAAAAACTAAATAACAAATATGACAACACAAAGACAGAGTCATTCATTCTTCAGCACCTGCTGTACCCTATTTGTGACATGAAGCAGTTGGAGATGAACGACGATAATAATGATAATAATGATAATAACGACGATAATAACGACGATAATGACGGCGATAATGACGACGATGACGACGACGATGACGCCGATAACCACGCCGGTAACCACGACGGTAACCACGACGATAACCACGACGATAACCACGACAATAACCACGGCGATAACCACGATAATAACCACATAATAACCATGATAATAACAACGATAATAACGTCGATAATAACGACAATAACCACAATAGTAACCACAATAATAACCACAATAATGACGCTGATGATGATGATGATAATGATGTTGATGAAGGCTCCTCAACTGTTCAAAATCGCGTGTGGCTGCCGCTGCTCACCCGCAGAAAAAATATCCTGTGACTGTAGTGTCCTTGAGAGTTTTGAAAGGCGCTTATAAAGGGAATGTATTATTATTATTATTATTATTATTATTATTATTATTATTATTATTATTATTATTATTATTATTATTTCTATTTTTCAACACGAGGAAACGCAAAGCTTCCCAAACAGAGCTTTGACAGAGCTTTACTGCCCTCCAGCGGTTTCATGTGGTACTGCATCCATTACGAAAAATAAAAAAATAAAACCTTGCAAAATCTCATCTGACCAATAGAAAACATACAAATATATTCATGGATTCGATTGTTAAAAATTATTGTAGTATTATGTAGTGAATTTATAAAATTGTATTTTTCAGTGTTTGTTTGCAGCATTTTTTTCCCAATCAGTAAAACAAAAGTGTGTTTAGTTTAAACTAAAGTAAAAAATAAAAATCTATTTGAGTAATAATACTTTGAGTAATAATACTTTGTACTTTCAGTACAAATTTTGAGTGAAGTACTGGATATGGTGGAGCCAAGAGAAATATATAAATACAGGTAACATCCGACTTATGACCACCTCGACTTACGGCCACCCGTACTTACGACCATGACCTCCAGACCCATATATACACATGTCATTTAGCCTCGGAGTCTCTATTCAACATTTTGAATGGATTTCGACTTACGACCATTTCGACTTGGGACCGTTTGGTCAGAACGGAACACGGTCGTAAGTTAGATGTTACCTGTATATAATATATCAATAAAAAGGAGAGTCAACCAGAAATGGGTGAATCCATTTTGAGTGGCATAAATACATTTTTTTTTTCGTGATCATGTTACTAGCAAACCCGCTACGAAGCACCCAAAACATTTTTGTATGCACGCTTCAGAGGTGCTCTGCGAGCCTCCTCCCGAAGTGGCGCAGGGCTACGTGGTGGCCGTCCAGAAGACGGAGTACGAGGTGGGCTTTGACATTCATTTCCTGTGTAAGAAAACCTTCCTCCTGGACGGACCGCAGAAGGTCACCTGCTTGTCTAGCGGCAGCTGGAGCGCGCCGCCGCCATCTTGTAGAGGTGAGTGACGGGTGCCGTGGCGGGCGGGATCACGACTTGGAAGGGGGTCGATTTAGAGCAAGGCTATCTTTCAATGTCGGCCATATTGTAGTTGTGGTTTCCTCTCCGGGGGCCATTTTGAATTTGGGGGAAGCCATTCCAATGTTTCATATATAGAGCATGCAACAATAATGAATAACTAGTTTTTCAAATTAAAAGTAAAAAAAAATAATGACTTTTATTGTGCTTTATGGAATTTCACAAATTGGATGTCGGATGAAATAATAATAATAATAATAATAATAATAATAATAATAATAATAATAATAATAATAATAATAATAATAATAAATTTCATTTATAGGTGACGGGCCAGATTTGGCCCACAGGTCTTAACTCATTCACTGCTGCCAGATGTACAAATATTTGTCCACTCCAGTGCCAGGGTTTTTGTCATTGTCACTCCAATTCCAGGACCCGCAGAATATTGAGTTTGAAACAACATAAACATTCACTTCAGCGTAAAAAAACCTTAGACTCTCTTCTTTCATCATTAAAAAAAGTTAATTCCTAAGTTATATGGATGTGGAGTTATATGAGCTTGAAATGGGGGCAGATGTCCAAAACACAATACAATGCCATACATACATATTGGTTTATATAGCGCTAACATGGAAAAAAGGGAAATGTTCCCCCTTGTGGAAAAGAAAAAAAGATTGCCAGTGGCCATGGCCGGCGCTTTATCAGCACCCCAAAAAAATAGCAATTTAAATGCTAATGTAATGAGCCAGCATGGCGGAGAATTAGTCATCTGATCAATTGATCAAGTCATGGATAAATAAGTAAACAAACATATCTATTATATTAAGGAAAAGAAGAAGCTATATAGCTATCTAGATAGCTAGCTGTCTAGCTCACTAGATCTTAGATTTCTATTAACTATATTAGCTATCTATTAGCTTGCTATCTTTCTATCAATTTGAGCCACTTCCTGTTAGTTATATAGCTTTATAGCTACCTATCTAGCTATCTATCTATCCAGCTATTTATTGGCTATCTATTAGCTAGCTAACTTTCCAACTATTTGAGTTACGTCCGGGTTGAGTGAACGCTGACGCATGTGGCTGCCTCTGCTCACCCGCAGAAAAACTGATCCTTAGAAATTAAATGTATTAATAATATTATTATTACAAAAAAAAAAGAAAAAACAAAGCCCAAACAAATTCGGGAATGTCGATGTACGTTATATTTTCAATTCACGAATAAATTCGGGAATGGCAGCGAATGAGTTAATGAAGAACTAGTTTTCAAATTTGAAATAAAAAATACTGTTATTGCGGTTTACACACGATAATTTGAAATTTTGGCTCTGAATTTAGCAACTATTATGGAATTTCACAAATTTGGTTTGTTTTCGCGGGCCCAAGAAAATGATGTGGCAGGCCAGATTTGGCCCGCGGGCCTTAACTTGGACACCGGTGATTTATAATAATAATAATAATAATAATAATAATAATACATTTCATTTATAAATGCCTTTCAAAACCCTCAAGGACACTTTACAGTCGCAGGTTACGTTTTCCTGCGGGTGAGTAGAGTATTCACTTATTGGAATGCGGGGCGCAAACCGGAGTACCCATAGAAAAGCCAAGCATGTAACCGGCAGGTTCCGCAATGAACAAAAAAATCCCCCCAAGTGATCCGAACGTCACATCTGCGACCAATCGTCTCCCCTTTTTTGCGCAGCCCGCTGCCTCGTCCCCGCCGAGAGAAGCCGCGTGATAATTGACGGCGCCAAGCGTTGGCCTTCCGACATGGCCGACGGGACGGTCCCTCACGGAGAGAACGTCACCTTCTTCTGCCAGCACCCTCGCAAGCCGTGCAGCTTCGGCGCCACGCGGACGTGTTTCGACGGCGAGCTGGAGCCGCCGCCCTGCTACCTCGGTAGGTCGCCCGCACGCTTATCTATCCGGCTGGCTAGCGAGCTAATAGCTGGCTATCTATTGCTCTATTAGCTATCTATCCAGCTGGCGGTCTAGTGGCTAGCTAGTTTGCTGGCTATCTGTTAGCTATCTATACGGCTGGCTACCTATCTATTAACTGGCTGGCTGGTTAGATGGTTATCTATTAGCTGGCCAGCTAGCTATTAGCTCACTAGCTAGTTAGCTGACTATCTATTAGCTATCTATTAGCATGCTAGCTGGATGGCTATCTATTGGATATCTGGTAGCTAGCAAGCTAGTTTTCCATCTATTTGAGTTACTTCCAGGTTGAGCGAACGCTAGCGCGTGTGGCTGCCGCTGCTCACCCACAGAAAATGATCCTGTGACTGTAAAGCGACCTTGAGAGTTTTGAAAGGCGCTTACAAATGAAATTTATGATGATGATTATTATTATTGTTATTGTTATTCTTAGTATTCTTATTACTATGTTTATTTTTAATTTTAATTTTAATTTTTTTCGCTCGTCATTTGCCCGGCGACCGTTCCAAGTTGCCGACCGTGATTGGTCGTTTTGAATTGGCAGAGCCCACGTGGGTGCAGTATACGTTTTTCCCTCACCGGCTCGTCTCCGAGATCACGGCGTGCGACGCCACCGCCGACGTGGAGGCCTTCTGACGTTCGACGCCGCCTGTTGCGGTGGTTCAGAGGGGTAAAAATGCCTGCTCTGTGACTCCTGGTGAATGGTTTGAACCCTGTTCTTACTTTTTTTTTTTAAACCAAACACACACACACAATATTTCATAAAACAACTGTTATAATTTGACAATACCACATGATTAATATTATGCACACAGCCAATGGATATTTTACTAGATGCTTTACATAGAAAGAAATAAGAATACATTCAAAACAAAAACCATAATAAATAAAAGCAACATGGTGGAAGTAATATTTTTGTTTGGATTAAAAAAAAAAGAAAAGCAACTGTGAACAATGAAGTTTGTGAGCCATTAAAAATAAAAGTTACATTTCTGAACGATGAAGGCATTTCTGGGGGGAATTTTTGTGGGTGTTTTTTTGGGGGGGTGACGAGTGATTTTAAATAAAATTAACATTGACTAAAATTTGCTCCCGACTTTCCCTTTTCTGACCGACGTGAATGCATTAGTTTATACATTATATTAGTATGTATGTATTTTTATATATACAGTATATATGTGTGTGTGTGTGTGTGTGTGTGTGTGTGTGTATGAACATATATATATATATATATATGTGTGTATGTATATATATGTATATGTGTGTTATATCTATATATATATATATATACACACACACACATTTATGCTTTCCTCTTCAGAACTATTTGCATGATATTCATAACTGGATGAGTAACAATAAAGCATCTTCTCCGAATCTGGAGCCATTGTTTTGATTCTCGAGCAAGGCAAAACGTCCTGGCGTGACGCCACCAACAAGGGGGCGGGACCTTCTGACTCTGCATTTCCGGGGTCATTTTGAAGTAGTTTTGGGACACTCTAACTCATTTTTCTTGCTGTTTTGCATTTGACTAAAAATATCAGCCTGCGTGTTTTGTGTATTTTCGATGCTATAAAACGTTTTTTCTGATGTCAGTTGGGAAACCCAAAAAATGGTGTCGGTTGTCCTTTCAATCTATCCAAACCCAAAGCCACCCCACTCTTTGCTTCCATTGCCTCTCTCTTTCCAACTCGATTCGAGTACAGGAAGCGTGACTCCCACCCCGACCCGGATGTCATCAGACTTGAACAAAACGTCCCCGACGCGGTCTCCGACGTCTCCCCGGCGGTTGCGGGGAGCCCGCAGGCTGCAGGTTCCACGGCAGCCGCCATGCCTAATAGGCTGAGCACGGGCCGTTGCTCGGACCCGGTAGGCTGTTCCGCCATAGCAACTCCCCCCCCCCTGACCCCTCCCTCGCCGAGCCCCAGCCAGCATCACCCTGCACGCAGCTCAGACATATTTGGTCGACCGGAAGTGTTCGCGGCTCGGGTAAGCCAGTCTCTTCCTAGCACGGCGGCTACCAATGGGTGGAGCGCATTTTCAATTTTTATTTCTTTCATAGATCCAAAATAATAATAATTGGATTACCAAAAGCGTCGCCCGGTGGTCGTCGACCCCCGCCGAGGCGTTGGCGGCGGGGGATGCGGCCGTAAAGTTTTCGCCCGACTCGCGCTCGGACCCTCGGCTTCTAAAATGGCTGGCTGGAGGTTCGAGGAAGAAGCAGCGGCGCGGCGGTGTGCCTTCCCGCGCCCCCAAACTGTAAATATAACTCTCGTCCGCGTGTTTCTCGGCTGTCGGGACGACCCGTCAACGTGCCGGCTGGCGACGCCGCGGGTTCGAACGCCTGTCACGGCTCAACTGACAGCTCGCACCTTGGACTCTGTGCATAATGGCGTCCTACTGTCCGCCTTCTCTCGTTCAACGCTTTCCTTTCTCGCTTTTTTTTTTTTGCGACACGATCACTAAAACGGTGAACATCGTGTCATTCCCGCGGTGCGTTTCGATGAGGAAGTAGAAGAGACGACGCGCGGTGTGTTTCGGCTACACCCCCCACCCCCCCACGCAAGGCATATACGTACGATGTTTTTCGCCGTGTTTCGTAATTTAACCGAGTGTCAGTGAACGTTACATTTAATCGGACGTCGTGGAGTTTAGGGAGGTCACGTGACAGGCTCATTAGCATCTCGCTCACTTAACTTGACCCAAATACGTTCCTTCCTCGGTTTTACGACGCAGTTTCGTTGCTACGACGGCGACGTAAGCACAACGTACGTGTACGTAAGACGGAATGCGCCACAGCATATCCAGAAAAATTATTTGGGTGTAGTGGACAGAAAATATCAATAATAATGATTCAAACTGAAAAAAAACAGGAGGTAACTGCGGTCATCAAAATTGCCAACTAACACATTAGTTAATTAAAAATAATCTACTAAATTATTATTATTTTTAACTTTATGTTACATCCGGGTTGAGTGAACGCTGGCGCGTGTGGCTGCCGCTGCTCACCCGCAGAAAAACATCCTGTGACTGTAAAGTGTCCTTGAGATTTTTGAAAGGCGCTTATAAATGAAATGTATTATTATTATTATTATTATTATTATTATTACAAATACTAATTTTGTTTAACTCATTCACTGCCATTCACAAATTTATTTGGGAATTGAAAATATGATATAGAGCGCCATTCCCGAATTTGTTCAGGTTTTAGTTTTTCTTGCTTGGGTACCGATAAAGCCCTGGTCATGGCCTCTGGCATTTTTTCCCTTCCACAAGGGGGCAGGATCTCCCCTTTTTTCCATGTTAGCATTTTGCTCCAGCTTCATTTGTTGTTAAAGCGCAATCGAAACCAATATGTATATATCGCATTGTATTTTGTACAGCTGCCCCCATTTCAAGCTCAGATAACTCCAGACCCATGTCACTTAGGAATTAACTCATTTTTTTCTGAGGAAAGAATAGAGTCTCAGGTTTTTTTTACGCTGCATTGAATGTTAATGCAGTCCTAAAACTCTATATTCTGAGCCTCCTGGAATTTTAGTGACAATGACAAAAACCCTGGCACTGGAGTGGACACATTTTTGCACATATCTGGCAGTGAATGAGTTCAGTAATTTTTTTCTACTAAATACTCATTTTGTTTAACATGATAAAACCCTGAGATGAATAAAAACAAGATGGCGCTGAGTATGACTTTGTGCTACATGACCACGTATTCTCATGCTACGCTCTAGCCATGTTAGCTAATGCAGTTGCAAAGTCCTAGTTTGAGTCAATATTGACACTAAGTTGTGTAGACAACTGAGACCTCTTTGAACCTCACGTTGACAATCGCTCGGGTTGGTGACAGTGTGAAAAGGCCTTTATGCTATGTGGTTATTTGGCGCTATCCTACGCTAGCGCGGTAGTAAAGTATAGCGGGTGGTTGATGCAATTGTTCAGTAAGTAACAGGTAATAGTTTGGGTCATAAATACGAAACATTCAAGACATATTCCGACTTCTTGTGCGAACAACTTGATTACATGAACCCCCTCCCGAGAACCCCCGCACATATTTATGTCATATACAGTGATAGCTTGGCTTATGAACTTAATTGGTTCCCAGACAGAGTGTGTAAGGCAAAAAGTGTGTATCCCAAACATTAATTTCCCATAGGAAACCATTAAAATGAAAATAATCCGTTCCCAGGTCCCCATAAAACATACTTTTCTACTTTCTAAGCCTTAAAACTACACAAAATATACCTTATTTTATGTATAATTAATGTGCTATGGTATTATAATTAAAGAAATAAACTGTACTGTCTAATAAAGTCGTTTTACTTACCTTTGTGATGGTCGTAGATGGCTTGATGGAGTGTCCGGTTTCATGAGCATTCAACACTTGATGAGGAACGTAACCTTCTTCTTTCACCATCTTGAGGAACGATCCCTTGTAGGTGCTTTCTCTGCCATAATTTTACCTAGTTCCTCATCAATTGTGTTGTTTCGCTGGGTGGATAGCTTGTTGCATCAAGTGTACAGATGGCTTGTGCGGGTTATTTCTGGAGCCTGATTGATGGGATAGTTTAACCTTGCAGTCTACACTCTTCTGCCTTACTATCAATAAAGTTGAAACGAGTCCAAATGTCAGTTTTCTATCCATTTTCTCACTCCCTCTGTCGTCTGCCAATCTATTTTTATTTGCAGCTCTGTGTTTCTGTAAACCCCCCCCCCCCCCACTGCTGCGTTCTTGACCAATCACGTGCGGCTTTAACCGAAGACTGGGGGCGGGGAATGGAGGACAAAAAAAAATTCCTTGTTAGAAGAACGGGCTCGTTCGCGAACGACACATCACTCATTGCGGCGCTCCGTGTGTATCCCAAAAAGTAGTTCGTATGCCAAGATTAAATTCTTGTGAATTTAACGTTCGTAAGGCGAAAAGTTCATTAGCCAAGGCGTTCGTAAGTTGAGGTATCACTGTATTGGTTTTGCTGTGCTCATTTGACTGTCTAACGCCTTGTTTTGCTCTTAAACTCAAGATGTCTAAATGGGTTTGACCCAAAATGGAGGTTCAGGTGGCTACAGTCCTGCCGACAGGCAGCCCGGAGGTCCGACGTGGCTCAGAATCGCACCAAGTGCTGCCATCGGAGCCAAAGAGGGAGCTACCGGGCACTGGTTCAGACGCTACCGGGGCAGGTAGTCTCTGGTCGTTCCCCGTCAACCAGGATGCTCTGTCAATCAACGGGACAAAGCCAGTGGGGGACGGGCCTTGTGATCCCGCCCCCCAGGAAATGGGAGAGACACATGGGTCGAGGCAACCAATCAGAAACCAAATTGTGGTTTTGCCCCCGCGCCAGACGCCCAACGCCGACACCGCCGCCAGACCCACCAAAGAGTCGCCTTTCAGTAGTGCACAAAAACCAAACCAAATACCTTTCGTCAAGACCAAGGACCAGAGAGTCGAGCTCACGGCAGGGATGCACGCTAGTGGTCATGTTTTGGTCGCAGAGACCAATCACTCGGATTTTTCAGAAACTCTGAAAGAAGCTCACGCAGTAGCCGGTGGAGTGATCTTAGCGGGTCATGGGGTCAAGACAGAAGATTTCGAAAGGCAAGTCAAAGACTGTCTGAAGGATTTTGCCTGGACGGAAGAGCAAAGCGAGCCGCTAGACCTCAGTCTGCCCAAAAAAAGAGAGAACCGAGACCCCAGGCAGCACCGATTTCTGGACCCGTGGGACGGTTCGCTGATTATGGAAGTGGACGAATACGAGGGCGAGGGAGACCGCGACGTGGTGGAGGAGGACGAAGTGGACCTGTCTTCCTTTTACCCCGCATCCGTCTTTACCCAGGACCTTCTTCTCATCGACGACCAGGGCATTCCGTACACGCTCAGTCCGGACGGACTCAGGGTCCCGCAAGTGGACGTCGCAGTCTCTGAAGGCCCGGTTGAGAGCGAAGGGGCCTCGCAGTTACCCAACCCGCTAGGTTCAGACCTCAGCCAAAGTTTGGCTGATGCACTAAATGCACCTCGCGGTGATCTGACGCCTTCGGGGGTTTCCGAGACGCCGTCCCTGACGCCTCAAGTCCTGCGTCCCTCCGAAGGCAGTGGACCGGCCATCCCCAACCAGCCCATCCAGATCCTGACCGCACCTTCCACCGGGGATCCCATTCTGCTCCCCTCTGCTCCATTGAGTTTTTCCCTTCCAATGTCTGCCACCCCCGTCGCCGCTGATGGTTCTGGTCCAATGTTCCTCCTCCTTTCCTCCAATGGGTCCACCTCCACCCCGATCGCCATCCTGAACCCCGCCACCGGTCAGGTGTCCCAGCTTTCCCTTCCCCTCGCTTCCAGTAACACCTTGTCCTGCCCCGTCGTGGGATTGGGTCTAAACAACCCCCCCGTGATCCTATCGGGGCCGCCATCCGGCAGTATCCTGGCCCCTGGTCAGACCCCCGTTTCCTCCTCCCCCGTTGGAACTGAAGCCATACCTACCGAGCAGATCTCGAATGAGAGCGATAAGCCATCATGTTTAAGAACAGCCGCTGCTACTGCTACTTTGACGTCCGACCCCTCAGACGCCCGGTCGGAAGACCCGGACCCCTTGGCGGACTCGGAACGTTTACCCCTGGACGACCACTTGTACTTTTCCAGCGCCGCCGCTCCGCCTTCGCCACCGAAACTGGAGCCATTGGACCCGCTGGACCCGGCGGACCCTCTTTCTCCCACGGACTCCGCCAACAACGACCCTTGTGCGCGACGGGTGCTCTACTGTCAGCTCTGCCCGCGGATCTTCTTTTACGTGTCGGATCTGGAGCGCCACGCCATCACGCATTCGCAGACGAAGCCTCACGTTTGCCAGCAGTGCGGCAAAGCCTTTAAGCGCTCCAGCCATCTGCAGGTGAGTGCTGAGGAAAACATGGTCACGCATCGGGCCAGGATTCAGGCTACACGGTGTTATCGTTCCCTTTTAGCGTTTGCTTTTAGCATTAGCTTTTAACGTTCACTTTTAGCATTAGCTTGTGGCGTCAGCTTTTAAAATTCACTTTTAGAATTAACTTTTAGCATTAGCTTTTAACATTCCCTTTTAGCATTAGCTTTTAATGTTCACATTTAGAGATAGCTTTTAGTATTAGCTTTTAACATTCACTTTTAGCATTGGCTTTTAACGTTCACTTTTGGCATTAGCTCTTAGTGTTAGCTTTTAACGTTCACTTTTAGCATCAGCTTTTAGCATTAGCTTTTAGCGTTAGCTGTTAACGCTAAATTTTAGGGTTAACGTTTATCATTTGCTTTTAATGTTCCCTTTTAGCGTGAGTTCTTAGCATTAACATTCGCTTTTAGCATTAGCTTTTAATGTTCACTTTTAGCGATAGCTTCTAGTATTAGCTTTTAACATTCACTTTCGGCGTTAGCTTTTAGCATTAACTTTAAACGTTCACTTTCAGCATTAGCTTTTTGCATTAGCTTTTAATGTTAACTTTTGGCATTAGCTTTTAGTGTTAGCTTTTAACGTTCACTTTTAGCATTAGCTTTTAGCATTGGCTTTTAACGTTCACTTTTGGCATTAGCTCTTAGTGTTAGCTTTTAACGTTCACTTTTAGCGTCAGCTTTTAGCATTAGCTTTTAGCGTTAGCTGTTAACGCTCACTTTTAGGGTTAGCGTTTAGCATTTGCTTTTAATGTTCCCTTTTAGCGTGAGATCTTAGCATTAGCTATTAACGTTCACTTTCAGCGTTAGTTCTTAGCATTAGCTTTTAACATTAACTTTTAAAGTTAGCTTTTAGCATTAGTTTGCCAGCTGCCCTTCTCAACTCTACGTTTTTCCTCTGTGATTATCAGCTATTGCTAATGTGTGCCATAGCACTGAAGCTAAGCTATCTGCATGATCCTAGCTAACAATGGGATAATAAAAATATTCAAACGGGCAGTTTAGCAAGATAGCTTCAGCGATGAGACTTTGTTGCGGAATAAACTAGTCCCAAACTATCCTGTAAATCAAAGTAGCATTAAACCGGAATTTGGCTACGCTAGAAAAAAAAATATTTATTTCTTTTTTTGTCCTTGATTCACTCCGCCAGAGACACAAGCACATCCACACGGGTCAGAGGAACTTTGTGTGTCCCATCTGCGCCAAACGCTTCAGGGAAGCCGGCGAGCTTCAACGCCACCAACGGGTTCACACGGGCGAGAAACCCTACCAGTGCCAACTTTGCCATACGCGCTTCGCCGAGCGCAACACGCTGCGACGCCACACCAAACGCAAGCATCCTTTTCACCAAGTGGCCGTGGAAATGCTCGGCGGCGGCGCCGGCGGACGTGAACAAGAAGGGGAGGAGCCTGCTGAATGGTACAGCTCCACCGTCATGTCTCATCTGGAAAACTCTGATTCTGAAACGGAGACTTAAAATGTCCCCGACGGACAAAAATGGGAGCGCTTGCAATATTTATATTTATGTTTTTGAAAGCCATTTTTATTGTTAGGAATGAATTATGAATTCTTCAACTCATTCACTGCCAGATGATGTGGAAATGTGTCCACTCCAGTGCCAGGGTTTTTGTCATTTTCACTCAAAATTGTAGGACCGAGAGAATATTGACTTTTAGGACAACATCAACATTCAATGCAGCGTAAGAAACCTTAGTCTCTCTTCTTTCTTCAGAAAAAAATAGTTAATTCCTAAGTTAGATATCTGGTTCTGGAGTTATCTGAGCTTGAAATGGGGGCAGGTGTCCAAAAATACATCCATAATAATAATAATAATAATACATTTCATTTATAAGCGCAAAACTCTCAAGATCACTTTTCAGTCACAGGATCAGTTTTTCTATGGGTGAGCAGCGGCAGCCACACGCGCCAGCGTTCACTCAACCCGGAATAACTCAAAGATAGAAAGCTAGCTAGATAGCTAGCCAGATAGCTAATAGCTACCTAGCTAGGCAGACAGCTAATAGATGGCTATCTATCCAGATAGCTAATCTAGCTAGCTCTCTAGCTAGCTATATATTGGTTATCTATTAGCTAGCTAGCCAAAAAGAAAAAAAGATCTATTAGCTAGCTAGCTAGCCTTCTATCTATTTGAGTTGAGCGCATGTGACTGCCGCTGCTCACCCACAGAAAAACGTATCCTGTGCCTGTAAAGTCACCTTGAGAGTTTTGCGCTTAGAAATGAAATGTATTATTATTATCATTATTCTTATTGCCTCATGAAAGCGGAAAATTACCAGAGGGCTGACCAGTGCTTTATCGGCACCCAAGCATGAAAAACCAAAAACCTGGACAAATTCGGGAATGGCAGTGAATGAGTTAAAAAAAAATCCTTGTGAATGTGTAAGACATTTATTTTCACTTTTAATGAGCAACAAAGACTTTTTTAATTTATTTATCATGAGCTGATTTTGACAGCACGATATCAAAAATCGCAATTTTATTTTGAAATCCCCAACATGTTTCCATGCAATTGCATTCCGGCACAATCAATGGCGAGACCTTCAAGTGCTTAAAAGAAAACACGTAAACTGGATTTCTGAACACAACATAAACACTGTGAGTCATTTTGCACTTGTTTTATTTAGCACAATATTCACCTTTTTATGCGGTGAATTGAAAACAAACAAACAAACAAAAAAGAAAGCTTTCTATATTTTGTTGCTAGCTAATTTGATGTATTTTAACTCATTGACTGCCAGATGATGTACAAAAATGTGTCCACTTCACTACCCTGGCAGTGATTGTCAGTGTCACTCAAATTCCAGGATCCACAGAAAATTGAGTTTTAGGACTACACAAACATTCAATGCAGTGTAAGAAACCTTAGACTCTCTTCTTTCATCAGAAAAAAAGAGTTAATTCCTAAATTATGAGTCTGGAGTTATATGAGCTTGAAATGAGGGCGGTTGTACAAAATACAATCCAATATTGGTTTCTATAGCGCTTTAATAACACCTGAATCTGGAACAAAGCGCTAACATGGACAAAAGCAAAATGCTGCCCACTTGTGGAAAAGAAAAACATTGCCAGAGGCCATGGCCAGTGCTTTATCGACACCCAAGCATGAAAAAAACTTCGGGAATGGCGCTCTCCGTCATACTTTCAAATTACGAATACATTTTTGAATGGCAGTGAATGAGTTAAAACGTATACAGGTAACATCTGACTTACGACCGGCTCGACTTACGACGACCTATACTTACAACCACAACCTCCAGACCCTATTTTAAAAAAAAAATAATTCTACGCTTGGCACCGCAACGCGCTAGCAGGCCGGCAACGCGTACGACAATTTTGGCCAGCCAGCATCTCACGCTCGCACAGCAATCGACCGTGTGATGGCATCAGAGGGGGGGAGTTTGCGTGTCATTTAGCCTCCGAGTCTCTATTTAACATTTTGAATGGACTTCGACTTACGACCACTTTGACTTACGACCGTTTGGGCGGAACAGAACTCGGCCGTGAGTCGGATGTTACCTGTATTTCAAGACCAAACGAGTTATAACAACACGCACACACACAGATGTAGATATCTATATTAAAAAATATCATGATTTGTTTATTTGTGAAGTATATTCAATTGTATTTAATACAGTTTGACAACTTCCAACCAAGGTTTTGCCCTTTTTTTGAGGGGGAGGGTGCTAACTAGCTATCAAGGTGGCTACCTAACTAGCTATCTATATTTGCTATCTATATGCTATCTATTAGCTATCTAGCTACCTATTAGTTATCTATTAGTCAGCTAGCTAACTTTTTATCTGTTTGAGTTATTCCAGGTTGAGTGAACGCTGGCGCATGTGGCTGCCGCTGCTCACCCACAGAAAAACGGATCCTGTGACTGTAAAGTGACCTTGAGAGTTTTGAAAGGCGCTTAGAAATGAAATGGATTATTATTATTATTATTATTATTATTATTATTATTATTATTCTATAACTATCTAGCTGGCTGGCAATACAGACTTGGAAATTGAGGGGGAGTGCCAAGGTTGGAACAAGCTCTGAGAATAAATTATGATTGTGTGTGTGTGTGTGTGTGTGTGTGTGTGTGTGTGTGTGTGTGTGTGTGTGTGTGTGTGTGTGTGTGTGTGTGTGTGTGTGTGTGTGCGCGTGTGTGCGAGTTAAAATGTAAGATTTAATTGACTCCATTGCCGATTTGTGGGCTCAGTTCATCACAACATGCCGCCATTATATATATTTTTAAAACATTCAACAACGTAGATCATTTTAATCCGGGCCTACTGCGACACTAACGTCCCTGCTATAATGATGTTGTCGAGTATACGAGGAAGCAACATTTTCTGACCCGTGGCTGGATGACTAATCGTCATGTACCGAAAAACTGCTGATCGGACTGCCATCACTCACATACCTGTCAAGTTGGATGATTTTCGGCATAGTTTGTACAACTAAGCACTGTTTTTAAATGCGTACATTCAAAATCTGTACGTTTTCCCGTCCATTACGTTTATTTCTCCTCATTTTGATTTTGTCACTGTTACAGCAATGAGACAATGCTAGCTAGCTAGCTAGCTATTTGAGTCAGGAAACATATTATCTATCTAGCTAGCTTGCTGTCTATTAGCTATTTATTAGTTCGCTAGCTTTCTATCTGAGTTATTCCGGTTGAGTGAACGCTGGCGCATGTGGCTGCCGCTGCTCACCCACAGAAAAACTTAGTCTGTGACTGTAAAGTGACCTTGAGAGTTTTGAAAGGCGCTTATAAAAAAAAATATTATTATCATTATTATAATGCACCGAAATAGCCTGTAGCCGTTTGATGGCGAGAATCTCGCTTTGCGATTAGCATGAAAAGCTACGAGCTCATAAATGAACAATTTTTGCTTCTAAACAAAATCACACACATCGGATTTTGTGACGAAAGCAGAGGTTTTGTTCTGCCAATTTGTTGCCCAACACAACCTGCCTGCAAATATCGCTGATCACTTCTCAGTATGAACAAAATAATTTTTTATGACTTAAAGATTGCATCGGTAAGTTAACTTTATTAATTAACCTTTTTAATTATTGTTAATTCTGCATTTTCATCAATTGCTAAGCAATGAAAGGTACATACAAAGCTATATTTTTATATACGTATAGCTACTGATATTTTTATCTCAGAAAACATTTCGACATTTGTATAAATAAGACTTTCGGTAAAATTGCTTTATAGAATGTAAATAGATTTGTTGTGATATGGTATGATTGCACAATAATGCATGATAAATTATTTTTGCCAAGTAGCGCTACATAGATTTACAAGTTATTCTTAAAATTTATAATTCATGATGCAGCTGAGCACATTATTTGATTGAAAAAGGCTACAATGCAATAAATTTAAATTATTAAAAAAAGTTATTTTTGTTTGATTTTACGTACGCTATATAAAATGTAAGATGAGTCGCCATTTTGTAAGGGCAGATGCCATTATTTGTAACATTGCCAACTGCCTCTGGTTGACAGCTATGCATTCAAAGAGCTCCGCTTTTTTATAATTATATACATCGCAATAATTTTAATCATAAAAATGTCTGGTCCTTCTGTGAGTCCACTATAGTAATAATAATAATTAAAAAAAAAATAGGCTCCCCAAAATCGCAATTGTGTTGTTTACAGACGACGTTTCTTCGTCTACGTCACTTGGCGGCCATGTTTGACCACACAGTATAAACATGCTAATCGTAATTAGCAGTTCATGCTACAACCACGACTTCGACTTGATTCCCTTTTGTATTACTGTGTTTCCTCGTGATTTATATTCGTAATAATGAAGAATTATAACCAGTTTTTGAACATTTGTCTATCTAGTCTGCCGAATTTTTATAGATTCAGTGTCGCGTCAAGCCACGAAGCCATCAAGTGCATGACGACGACGAGCATACAGCTGAACTGGCGGTGTGCGAACAGAACTACGCTTGCGTCCACGGTGAGCATTATTTATTTATTTCAACATTCCTGCCAGAAAATAACTCAGACGTGCAATTTGTTTGCACTTCTAAGTCGTCAGGAAAACAAAATTGAAGGCGGATGCCAACTCAAACGAAACTGTAGTGTTCATTATTGTCCACTTGAGGGCACTCTTATACCAGAGACGGTTATGGAACTGTATTCTCAAGCGGGCTCATTCAACAGATTCAACTCCTGCCTGCACAACCTTGCCATATAATTATACTAATCATAGTGCATAAAAAACAGATACGCATTAAAATACAAGTGATTGATTCGCATAGGCCATTTGCATTTGTGGCCTCATGCTCAAGGCTGTGCGTTTTGCCGCAGGGAGACTCGCTAAGAAATCTGATATTGCGCCAAAGAAAAAGGTTAACATCACGCAAGGCTTCAGAGCTGGATTAACACACGGATGGGGGGTAGAGAGGTTTGTGGGAGCAAAGATGGACGTTGGCAGGTGTTGAGCAGAGAGTCAGAAAGGCAGCCGGACTGCGGCTAACAAGCAATTTACATTCACTTTGACTGAAAATGGCGTGTGTGTTTGTATGACTAGTCTTGTGAGGACCACTAACATTTTCTACCGTACGTAATGAGGACATTTTTGACAGGTGAGGTCCTCACAAATTCACCCAAAATGAGTTTTTGGTGTGTCTTTTCATTTCACTTGGATACACACACTTTTTACTTACTGTGTGTGTTTATGAGTGTGTGTGTGTGCGTGGTTAAGAATAATACATTTCATTTTAAGCGCCTTTCAAAGCTCTCAAGGACACTTTACAGTCACAGACAAGCGTAGGTACATTAATGAGAGGGAAACGTTCATACTACAAAAAGTAAAACAGGTAAAGTAAAATAGGGGTGAGGACTTTGAATGTACCCATTCAGAAACCTCACTTTTTCTACATTAAAAAAAAAAGCAATTTTCTACATTTTATTTTTTTTGTAAATGGCAATTTTGACATGAAAAAAACTAAAATGGCCATTTTTTACATTACAAAAATCGAAAATTGTGATTTTCAACACTTATTTTTTTCTAAAATTGTAATTTTCTACATAAAAAAAATCTAAAAGGGCGATTGTCTACATAAAAAAAATCTAAAATTGTGATTTTTTTTTTACATTAAAAAAATAAAAGTTTAAAATTTTCAAAATTATTTTTTCTAAAATGACGATTTTCTCCATTTAAAAAAAATCTACAAATTTTCTTAATTATTAATAAAAATTCTAAACTGCCGTTTTATACATTTCAAAAATACAGTAAAGTCTCGTTATATCGATATTCTCGGGAGTCCGAAAAAATATCGATATAACCGGGGCTATCGATATATCCGACCCTGAGCGCATGTAATTTTCTCCTTGCGTTCATAGAAATAGTATCGTAATAAGCGGTACTATCGATATAACTGATATCGATATAACGAGACTTTACTGTATATAAAATTGTGATATTTTTTTACGTAAAAAATTCTAAATTGGCGATTTTCAACATTTAAAAGAAACAAAAATGGCAATTTTTGACATTTAAAAATAATCTAAAATGGTGATTTTTTTACATTGAAAATATTCAAAAATGGCAATTTTCAAAATAATTTATTTTCTAAAATGTCATTTTTTTTACATTAAAAAAATCTAAAATGGCGATTTTCAACATTAATTTGTTTTCTAAAATGGTGATTTTCTACATTGAAAAAAATCTAAAATGGCATTTTTCTACATTTAAAAAATGTAAAATGGCGATTTTCTACATTTTATTTTATTTTTTCTAAAATGGCAATTTTGTACATGAAAAAAGTAAAATGTCAATTTTGTCCATTTAAAAAAATCTGAAATGGCAATTTTATACATGGAAAAAAATCTAGAATGGTAATTTTCTACATTTAAAAAAAATCTAAAATGTCAATTTTCCACATAATTTTTTTTTTCTAAAATGCCAATTTTCTACATGAAAAAAAAACCTAAAATGGCCATTTCCTACATTTAAAACAAAGGTGAAGTTCAATGTCCAATTAATTTGAATGTGCATGTTTCAAATGAACCAAAACACACGCTTCAACTAGCAAAAAAAAAAATCAACTCTGACTTTCCGACTCCCCCCCGATGCAATTTTCCCCACCATCACCCCCAGTTACGCTCCCACACCGTAACCGTCATGGCGACTTCCCTCCCACACTGCCAACTTCAAAGCTTTTGCCATGCCTCCTCATCCACAAAGCGAAGCGGCGCCGCGTCCGCCTTCTGTCCTTTGCCTTCTTTTACAGCCCCCCCGCCCCCTCCTCTACCGCTGAACCGGCACACACACACAGGCCCGTCCGTCTATCAAAGTGGAGGAACAGGTGCTCGTGCCACATCCTCACTCCCCCCCCCCAACTTTACCAGTCCCAATGCAACAAACACACTCTATATTTGTTATTTTTGTTATTATTGTTTATTTTTAGACAAGACTAAGCGTGAGCGACAGATATGTTACTTTCATTTTCTTCCCTCAATTCCTCGTTCTTTTTATTTGAAGCGTCTCCAAAAAAAGCTTTCAGATGAAACCAGCCGCTGCTCACCCACAGAAAAACGTATCCTGTGACTGGAAAGTGACTTTGAGGGTTTTTAAAGGCGCTTGGAAATGAAATGTATTATTATTATTATTATTATTCATGCGAGAAAGCATTAATTTGTTGATTTAAAAAAAAAAAGGGGGGTCTCAATCATAGAGTGGGCGAGGCTGAAGTGTGGTGGGGGGGGGTGAGAGAATCTCTCCCAGTTGGCACCCCTTACCCATGATGCTTTGGGGCAATACTGGGGGGGGGGAGTGAGAGGAGGCAACTGGCTGAGTTGGCTGAAGAACGACAGACGGACGGACGGAAAAAGAAGGACGAAGCGGCTCAGAAATGAAGCGGCGATGAAAAGGCGGACATGAAGACACGATGAAAGGAGGAAGTTGCCATTAAAAGGATTCGGCCATCTTGTTGCTCTCTTCGTCGTCTTCCTCGTTCGATTGTCCTTTTCAATTTCATCGTAAATCAAGTGCCGTTGGACCAACCCGGTGCGACCGCTCAGTTTCTCCTTCTGTAAGTATTATTTTTTTTCCTCCATTGGCAGAATGTTCTTGTTTGTCTTTGACTAACCGCACTCGCGTTACTTTGTTGTTTGAGAGAAGAAGAAGAAGGTGGTCATACCTTCTTCCTCTAAAGTTTTTTTCAGAGGGTTAACTCAGTCGCAATGATTGACAGGTAAAAAAAAAAATCAAAGAAATTCAGAATATTTTTACTGAATTTTTGGATCAAATTCGACCTTGTTAGCATAGCAAACCTAAAAAAAAACCTGACTGGAATGTTTTATGGAATTTAAGGAAACCCCACCCCCCAAATTAGTCTAAGTTAGCATAGCTCGCTAGCTAGCCTAGAAAAAAAGTGACAGAATGTAGTCAAATTACCTGTCCCTAAAAAGAGAAACAAAAAAAAAAAACACTGGAATGTTTTATGGAATTTCACCAAAATTATCCACCAATAAAATTAGTCTAAGTTAGCATAGCGAGCTAGTGCACAAAAAAAGTTAACGAATTTTAGCAAAATGACCCCTCACCCAAAAAAAACCCACTGAAGTATTTACAGAATTTAAGACAAAATATTCACCCCCAAAATTAGTTTAAGTTAGCATAGCTAGCTAGCTAGCCTGGATAAAAAGTTACAAAATTTCAGCAAAAAAAAACCACTCTTTTCGGGAATTATTCCATAATTATCCAGCAAGAAAATTAGTATGTTAGCATAGCTAGCTCGCCTAGAAAAAAAGTTAGTTTCAGAAAAAAAACACTGTGATATTAAAATTATCCACCATTAAAATTTATATGTTAGCTTAGCTAGCTCGGCAAAAAGAAGTTAGAGTTTCAGCAAAAAAACAAAACAGTAATATTTTAGGGAATTTGTCAAAAATTATCCACCTAACAAATTTGTCTGTTAGTATTGCTAGCTAGCCTAGAAAAAAGTTACAGAATTTCAGCCAAAAAGACCCACAGTAATATTTTTGGGAATGTATCCAAAATTATCCACTATTAAAAGTAGTCTGTTAGCATAGCTAGCTAGCCTAGAAAAAAATTCCGCCCTCCGAAAAAACGAACACTCTCCCGAATTTAAACAAAATTATCCACAAATAAAATGTGATTGATTAAGCATGCTTAATTAAAAAATAATTACAATTAAAAAAGAAGAAAAACATGCCAAAGAAGATGCAGCAGGCTGTTTAATGCCGAGACCAAAGGTCACACTAAACATCAAACAAAAGAGAATTACATATTGTGTATTTAAAGGACAACCGACGTCACTTTTTTGTTCCTTAACTGACACCAGAAACACGTTTTATAGCATCTAAAATACCCAAAACACGCAGTATGATATTTTGCAAAACACCAATAAAAATGACTTCAAGTGTCCAAAATTTCAGAAAGTCCCGCCCCCAATTCGTGACGTCACGCCAAGATGTCTTGCATTGCTGGAGAATCAAAACAATGGCTTCAGATTCGGAGAATATGCTTTCTTGTTACACATCCGGCCGGTTATGAATATGATTCAAATAGTTCTGAAGAGGAAAGCATACATGTTTGCAATCGATTAAAGAAGTCCTTCCATGCCATTTTGAGGCAACATTGGGGGAAAATCTCTCACCCAAAAAAAGAAGCACAAAATGGCGACCTCCTGTGGCCACCTCCGTTTCCACAGGCTGATAAATTCCTTATATGGAGCTTGGACGCCCTCTTCTGGCGGCTTTTGGGTGCAACACGACGTTGTCAGACCAAACAAGTACAGCAAAATACATTGACGTGATGGAAGGACTGCTACAATGTTTTTTTTTTTTCGGTCAGGGGGCGTTCCTTTAGTGACGTCACGTACGGACTCGTCACCAACTCAAAAACAAGACTTCCTGAATATTCAGCGTGAGTCTTAAAACGTAAAATATAGCTATAGGCGGTGGAATCTTTGTAAAATACGCTCAGTAGAAGTCATTTGAAGGCATTTTACAAATTATGGACACAACTTGTCCGGAGACGTCGGTTGTCCTTTAAAACCACTTTTAGATCTGCTTTTGACTACTAATCACAAACTCCATAGACAGGTTAACAACCAACAGCATCTGTCCAGTTTTGTCAACACAATTTTTGAACAAAAACATAAACTATATAATATAACAATCCTCGCGCACTTTTATTTTTTATTCCCCCCCCCCCCCGTAGGGACACACCGAAAAAGACCGCCATGACGCTGCTCGCTTCCGAGAGGTCGCTCCTCATCCGGAACAAGTTCCGTTCAGGTGAGCGCACGCCAACGGAAGCAAAACGCAATGTCATTGGCTAACCCGTCTGTCCGTCACTAGTGGGTGGCCATTTTGCAGATAATTCATTTAAAACTTAGCTTTAGCTTAATGCTAAAAAACAATGCAAAATTGCCATAGAAATGCTAACGAATCGAATCAGTGTTGTGACCTTTTGAAACTGCATATAGCGCAGCACATTAGCGCTACTAATTTAGCAAGGCATTCCTTCTTTATCTTCTGTGAAGAATGAAAAATCTAAATGCGGCTTACTGAGAGACCAAGATGGTCTCAAAGTGATCCAAAGTATCGGTATGTTGGTCTTGTGGATAGGTGACTTGACGAAACGATACGTGGTGACGTACCCGATACTCGATAAACCTTTTTATATATATTAAAAAAGTATTATTAAGAAAAAAAGCAGTATTCTGCGATAACGGTTCACAATCAATCGGCTGTCGTCTTTTCAAGCGGAGGAAATGACATCATGGTTTTCCAGGCTGTCCCCAAGGTGGGGCAACACCTGCTGCTGGAACACGTGATTTCATTTTTTTTTTTTTTTTTGGGGTGGGGGGGGGGGGGGGGTTGTCAGCTGCTTTGCGTGTGCGTAGCGTCATGCGTGTAAAAGGGGTGAATGCCAAGACTGGAATATCACTTTGAATATACCCTCTCATTGGATTGAATTTTCTCAACACGTGTTGCTTGTAAACATGCTTATCGCACGGCTAAGGGGAAAAAAAGCACATTTGGCTAAATGCTAACGATCATAGCAAAAAGCCATAGACAGGCGAACGAACAAAGTGTATGTTGGAACCCTTTTGAACATGTGTCATATAGCACATAATAGGCCATTGATGTCATAATACTTACCAACATATATTATTTATCCTCTGCGAGGAATGAATGCCATTAGTGGGGTTTATTGAGAAGCCACAACTGTTTCGGTGAAAAGGAGATATAGGATGTGTATGTCTGGATGATAATGGAGCTTCTCAATGTCTGTTGAAAAAAAATACGTAGCAAAACTCCTTCCATTTTTGGGTGCGTTTTTATTTTTTTAAAAAGTGCAAAGGAGTGGCTTTTTTGAACTAATGTTTCATCAGATTTATTTATGTATTTACATGTATGTATTTGGATTGGATGTACCTTTATTCGTCTCGCAGTGGAAAAATTGACATTTCACAGCAAAGGCAGCCACTTTCGAGGCGCCATCTTGAACTAAAAAAAACTAAATAACAAATATGACAACACAAAGACAGAGTCATTCATTCTTCAGCACCTGCTGTACCCTTTTGTGAGATGAAGCAATTCTAGATGAAAGAGGTGTGTATGTATATACGTGTGTGTGTGTGTGTGTGTGTCTGTATGTATATGTGTGTGTGTGCGCGTGTATGTATGTATGTATGTAAATTAATTTCCCATAGGAAACCATTAAAATGAGAATAATCCATTCCCAGGTCCCCATAAAACATAATTTTCTAAACCTTAAAACTACACAAAATATACCTTATTTTATGTATAATAAATGTAATAAATTTATATATATATATATATACAAATTTCCCCATTGCGGGACGAATAAAGGTATTCTGATGCTGATTCTGATATATATATATATATATATATATATAGTACATTATGTTATTGTGTCTTTGGAGTGAGGGGGTGATGAAACGAGATAACGTCAAGAATATGTGGCTGAATGTGGGGGGGCGCAACGGGCCGTGATGTAATGCAGATTGCAAGAACATTATTTTGGGGAGGGGGGGGGTCGCCTTGTTCACTGTCATCAAACTGAAGTAAAAGGGGTCTTTTAAAATTTTCCGCGGTTCGTTTTGAGTTTTTTCCTTGTGCAAAGTCCACTGGAAGTACCAGTGAGGATGACGTGAGGAGAGGGGGGGGGGGCACCGGGAGGTCTACATGAAATGCCGCAACAGCTGAAGGGGGGGGGGGGGGTGCGGTGGATGGCTGGCGTCTGACTGAAATAGATTTAGAGCGAGATAAATAGTTACTGGCCTCCAATGGCCCACCCTGGCCAGACCCCCGCCCCCTCACCCTCTGCCGTCCCCCCAGCCCCACTTTCCCCTCACTCAAATGTATCATTGGCTTCACCTGTTTGTGTGTGCGTCCAACGCGGTCGTTCCGAAGCCATTAGGTAATACGAGCCGACTGCTATGTGTCAAATGTGATTTATTGATCAAGGGTGGGGGTGGGGGGGGGGCTTTATCTAACATACCTCGCGGAGGCCCCCCAAGCCAACGATGGCCTCATCCATGCCGATGCTTGACTCTTTATTATTTATTATTTTTTGTCTTTCAGTGCTGCAGTTGAGGATTCAGAACCGAAGACAGAGCGAGATCAATGCAGACTTAGGTTGGTTTTACGTGCTTCCATGAAAGCAAAATATTCATTTTCATTTTACGAGGATGAAATCGGGGATGAAATTACGAACGATTGTATGTGGATATGAATCCTGTGATTGATTGGCAATGACTTGGATCCTGATTGGATCCTTTCAAGGTCAATTCGCAGAGTGTTGAAGTTTCACTCTGTCCATTGAGTGTTTGATTTCTGTTTACAAAGACGAAAATGTTGCTTCAGCCGTCATCTGTACTTCTTTGAAGGTGTCGGATGTTTCGCTACTCATCCGAAAAGCTTCGTCAGCGAACTAAAGTTGATAGCTCTGGCCCTATAGATAGAGTCCGTGTTACGACCGGATTCCGTTCCGACAAAACAGTCGTAACTCAAACGGTCGTAAGTTGAAATCCATTCAAAATGGCCGACGTGACAGTTACACGACAGGATAGTATACGATGTCACTCTGTTGTTTTTAAGCAACGTTTTCTATTGAATACTATTATATACCGAACTGTTTACAGTTCATTTATAAATTTTATATTTACATTTTATATTTTGTATTCTTGATTTTTATTACTGTATCACTGTACCTGTAATGTATACAAAACTGTTTACTGTACAGTTCATTTATAAATACCTTTTAGTGTCATTTTTATCATTTTTATATTTCATATTATCGATTTTTATTACTGTAACTGTAATGTAAAATCGCTCGGCCAGAAGAGGTCGGCCAACGCGCACGCACAGACTCAGGTGGACGTCGAATGAAAAAAGCACTGTACAGTACTACAGGAGATGTTGCCGATACAGTATCTGAACTGTATAACTACTGTACTGAGTGTAGTCACGCAGTAGATTGCTGTGCAAGAGTGTGACATGCTGGCTGGCCAAAATTGTATTACGCGTTGCCGGCTGCTTGCGCGTTGGGGTGCCAGGCGTAGAATAAAAAAAAAAGGGTCTGGTGGTTCTAAGTCCGGATGGTCGTAACTCGCACCGGTCGTAACTCGGATGTTACCTGTACCTGTTACCTAACTCTGATAGGTCCCTGCTCTAAGGTTGGGGGGGAACAGTGGACTACTCTCTGAAGCTAATCTGATTACTTCTTTTGTTTTGTCTGATTATGTTCTATGACTGGCCCTGATTGCCCCTGATGGGCCACTCCTGTATGACTGAGAGCTTACACAGACGTTTATAAAGACTTTTTCCCCTACAGGCTTAAAATCGACCACTTCCTCTAAAAACGAAGAAAAAAACAAAAATGAAGCTCAGGTGAGTTGTGAACGCCTCTGTGGTGTCAAACGAATAACGTTCGTTTGACTGTCCTTCCCGACGCAGCGTCCGACTGACAATGGTGCCGGTAAACATCCCAAGACGCCCTCTGGTATAGTCCCGCCTGGCACTGTGCAAGGTGATCAACGCATCTCTGCAGGGGTGTTCACTTGAAACTTGAACTTTCCTGCCATCGATCCTTTCAGAGAAGAGCGAATGCGGGCCCTCAAGGCAGAAGAAGGCTCGTCGAGACCTTAAAGAGGGGATCCGAGATCCACCCGCGCCCCCTAAGCCCAAAGACAAAGCCCATCGCCTTCCCCTTGACAACTGTGTGTTACGCAAGCAAGTCAATCTAGTCTTCGGACCATGGCGTCCTTTGGTTTCATTTCCAAAGGCCCCGCCTCTTTCACCTTGTCCGCAGATGTCTTCGAAGATGACATGTCCTCGCCGAGCAAGCGCCGCGTCCTTCCCCCACCGCCGTCCTTGGACTTTCCTTCACCACCGGGGCTCTCCGATGACCAATCGCTGAGTGACTTGTCATCCGCGGGCCGGCCCCTCAACCGCAGTCCGCTTCATATTCAGGTGAGACACGTTCCCGTATTTGTTTTTATTCCCAACTGCGATTTATTTAAATGAAACTGCTTGGTCCCCCCTTGTAGTCCGGTTTGGCTTTGCTCCCGGCAACCGAGGACCGCCAGCCCCTGTGTGAAAGCAACTCCACCGCGGCCGCAAATCAACCCAACGGGATCTTTCTGATTTCCCCGACCCCGCCACTGCTGCCAAAGGTACAGCAGGTTTAGAAGGGAATCCCAGAGTTGGCACTTCCAGGTTTTCCTGAGAGATGCCGAGGCGTATCCAGTCCACCTGGGAATCTCTCCAGCATGTCCCGGGTCCTCCCCGGTGCTGGTGGGACGTGCCCAGAACACCTCATCTGGTTTCCCATGACAGTTAGGAGTAGCTTCTCACTTTTTTAAAAAGTTCTGATCAGGGTCCCAAATCCCCCGCGCCAAAAACTCATTTCTGTCGCCTGTATTCCGAATCTCAAAATCTGTTAGTAGGCAGCAAATGTGCTGCCTTGTTATCTGAAATCACATTGAGATCTTGACCTTAACAAGATGCTCGCTTTTATATTTTGCCACTGCAAAGTTGTCACGAGTTTAACACCCCTCATGGTGCAAAGGCCGATAACCCCTACCCCCCTGACCCTGTACGCCAGCTTCACAGCGACTCCACTGACCCGCTGCTTTGAACCCTCACAGACAGCTGGGCCTCCCAGTCCTGCTAGTTCCTCTTCACCGACGCCGGCCTTCAACCTCAGCCACCTTGCTCGCTCACGGAAACCGCGGGACCCCAAACCTAAGATGAAGAAACTCAAGTATCACCAGTACATTCCCCCCGACCAGAGAGGGGTGTCTGGACCCGGAGGTAGAGAACTGCTCTCAACGTCCCTCCGCTGAAACCTGAGACCTATGCTTTACCTGTGCTGTCTGTTTTGTTTTTCAAGAGGGAGGAGCCAAACAGAAGAGCCCCCCTACCCATCCATCAGGCGCCACCAATTCTCATCTGCTCAAGCAGCAACAAGTCTTTCTACAGCTGCAAATCCTTCAGCGGCAACAGCAACAACTTGCTGTTCTGCCCAGGTATTCAGTTTTTCCTCATTCCTGGGACTTGTATACACATACCAAAATGGCCGCCAATGTCTGATCAGTGGGGGGTCCGCAGCCACCTCTGTCTGAAACGTTTTGCCATCCAAACCCTAAAAATCTTCTTGAAATAAACCTAAGGGATCTTTGGTTTTTGTTTCTTTTAGTGAACCCGTCCCCGCCGCCATCAACCACACTCCAAAGGTCGCAAACAATGCGCCCAAACTGGAGCTCCTCCCTGCAAACCTCGTCGACCTCAAAGTAAGAGAAGCGATGGCGTAAATCCAGAAGTATCTTGGACCCGACGGGGTCATATCCGCAGTTAGTACCGAGCGCAACCTCGGATGACCTGGCGCGATTTGGCCTCCTCAGGTGTCAGAGTTGAGGCAGCAGCTGCGCAAGCGAGGCCTCCCCGTCTCCGGCACGAAGCCGGCCCTGTTGCAGCGCCTTCGCCCCTTCCAGCTGCCCCCGTCGTGTGCCACTCCCGTACCCCTCTGCCCACCGGGGGTCGGTGCGGAGTCCCCGACTCCCCGTCACCCGCTTCCGGCCCGCCGCAGCTCGGCAGACTCGCTCGGAAGCAGTCCTAACCGACAGATGTACATCCCGGATCACGGGGTTCCCAACGGCATTTTAAATGTCGCGGATGGTCTCTCCGTCAGTCTGTCTGGCGAACAGTGCGGTCCTCTCAATGCGGTCTTCCTCGCTCCTGCCTGTACCGCCTCCGGAACACCGAGTCCCAGTTTACCCATGTCGTCCTCGTCGCCTCTGCAGTGCGGCGCCACCTGGAGGACTGAACTGAATGTCGATTTGGACAAGAACGAGAGGATCAGTTGCAGGGCAAGAGAACCGCCGGCCAACGCTGTCCAACAAGTGAGGGAAAAGGTTTTGGGTCTTTGGATTTTGGTGGAGACCCGTACTGCTCCCAAGTAAAAACAGATACGGGGACTTGGATTTTGGCTTGCGTAAAGAACTTTAGATTTGACGGTTTCTAAACCGTTGAGTGCCTTTTGGACAATTTTTGGACAACTTGCTGTTGTCTAAACAAGGCGCTGAACGACAAAATTGACCATAGTCATTGTCCGGTACATTTCTTGTTCTCCATTTGACTCTGTATTCTAACGATCCTATTTGACCTTGTGAGACCCAGACGACACGTGACAATTGATCACCAGAACCTCCCAATCGAAACAGGATGTTCTCATAAGAAGGTGACCACTCACTTAAGAGTGGCAGAAAGACCAATTGGACGTCCATGGAAATGCCTCCGTCAATTCAAAGATGGCACCCCGTTAATTTTGCGTTCAGCTTCTTAGAGAACAGCAAGTAGTGCAAAAGGACCAAAGGCAAGGAAGAGTCGGTACATCTTTGACACCGTTCTACTTTCTCCTTGTCTGCCAGACTTGTGCCAGATCCCTTCATCCTTTCCTGCAACAGGAACCGGGACGCAGAAGAGGGGAGATGGAAACGGATACTCCAACCGAGGTGTTGTTTACTCAGGTAATCCAGCCAGACCTCTCTCAAAGCCTTTCACATGGACTCGCCACATCGTCCGATCCGCCGACTCTACTCAACATTTGATCCCCACGTGAAGGTACTCTGCTCTCAGCCATGGCCCGCCGATACGATTGGACGAGACTTTGAGCTGCCAGTGCAGATCACGGCAAGTCCAGTCGAAAACTCGCCTGGCATTCGTAGCTTGGAGGAGGAGCTACAGGAAGCGATCCTGAAAGCGCAGGTGGGTCTGCGGCAATTGGGCGCAGTAGGCTGATCAAGGATCCACCGCAGATGACTAAGTCCAGATATCTGTGTCAGTACTTCATTGTCCCATGCACTTTCTCGTCCACAGATGGACCCTCGCCAGTCCATCGATGACATTTTGGATGAGGACTCTGCTTCTGACGGTGAGTATCTCATGGATGAGAAAGCCGACCTGAACATCCAAAGGGTCTTGCTATTTGTTTCTTGTTTCCTTTCCAGACTCGGTCAACGAATCTCGTGTCCCGTCGTCTCCCCCTCCCCCTCAAACGAATCAGTCCCAGAAATACAAGGAGACCAGCTTCCTACCGCTCTGCTCCTCGCTTCTCCTGGAACTCCCGCCATCTCCCGCCGCCATCTCCCCAAGTCACGTCGTACCGGCGCCTCCGCCTCTTTGCACCTCCCCACCGGCGCACACGGTTGGCAGGTCGCGGAAACGTCGAGCGCAGGCGGCGTTCGAGGCCGCCGACATCCTGGAGACGCTGACGTCCGGTTTGAGGCTGCTCACTCCGCCTCCGCCTCCCTTCGCGGAGACCGACTTCGGTCTGGATTCGGATCTCAACATCAATCGAGTGTTGGATCTGATGATAGAGCAGTGGTGATCAAGTGACCGGCGATTCGGAGTCCGCCCTTTCGATCATAGTTTCTCTGCTGTCTTTCATCTTTTTCTGACTTTTGTCTGTCTCTGTTGTCCTGCCTCGGACCCGGACGTCTTTTTCTCTTTGTTCCCTGCAATTTATAGCGGCGGTCTCTCACTTGCGACCGTCCTTCTGTCTTTCTGGTGCATGCGGTCCTCTCTTCATCCTTCCCCCCCGCCCAGGTCAGACAGCCTTCCGCTCAGGTTTCCAACCTGGGCCTTCGTTTCATCCTTCCACGTACAGTGGTACCTCGGCTTACGAACGCTTTAGCTAACGAACTTTTTGCCTTCCGACCATTAAATTGGCGAGAATATAATGTTGGCATACGAACTAGTTTACGGGAAACACACGGAGCGCCACAATGGCTGGCGGACTAGTTTTCAACAACCATCACAAAGGTCAATAAAACGACTTTATTATATAGTACAGTTTATTTCGTTAATTACAATACAATAGCACATTGATTATACATACAATAAGGTATATTTTGTGTAGTTTTAAGGCTTATTTAGTGGAAAATTATGTTTTATGAGGACCTGGGAACGGATTATTCCCATTGTAATGGTTTCTTATGGGATTTATGTTCGTAAACCAAGGTATCACTGTACCAGCAATCTATCCCATCTAATATGGCCGTCTTTCCTTCCATCCAATGGTCGCTTCTGTCTTCCTTCTTTCTTTCTACTCTGCATTCCTATCTTCCACCTTCCCTTTCATCCTTCTCGATGCCCTACCGACACCTCCTTCCTTGCTTCAATTAAATCCCCACCCCCAAAACGATAGTTTTGAGCGATTGAATCACAGCCATTTGGTGGGCATGTTAAAAACCGGATAGGGCACAGCGAGCGCAGCTTGAGTATGGCACCAGATCTTCACCTCCATGCCAGACGCACAGTCGGCATGCAAAGGTTAAGATAGCCGGCTGAAGCTACTAATCATTATTTTTTTTTACATCATCGGTTTTGCCGATCAGTGATTTAATCCGAGGAGCAACTTTCAAATTTTGTGGAGTAATTTTTAAAGTACAACCGACACCATTTTATTGTTCAAAAAACGTTTTATAGCATTAAAAATACCCAAAACATGCAGGCTGATATTTCTTGTCAAATGCAAAACACCTATAAAAATGACTTAAAGGACAACCGACGTCTCTGGACAAGTTGTGTCCATAATTTGTCAAATGGCTTCAAATGACTTCTACTGAGCGTATTTTACAAAGATTCCACCGCATATAGCTATATTTTACCTTTTAAGACTCGCGCTGAATATTCCGAAAGTCTTGTTTTTGAGTTGGTGACGAGTCCGTACGTGACGTCACTGAAGGAACGCCCCTGACTGAAAAAAAGGACACATTGTAGCAGTCCTTCCATCACGTCAATGCATTTTGCTGTACTTTGGTCTGAAAACGTCGTGTAGGACCAAAAGGTTGAGTGATTATTATCTAACTCTTAGCTAGCTAGCTATGGTTTGATTCTCGAGCAAGGCAAGATGTCTTTCCATGACACCACGAACATGGGGGCGGGACCTTCTGAAACTGGCCACTTCCGGTTTCAAATTGAAGTACTTTTTAGACACTTTAAGTCATTATTATTGGTGTTTTGCATTTGACTAAAATATCAGCCTGAGTGTTTTGGGTATTTTATATGCTATAAAACGTTTTTCTGATGTCAGTTAGGAAACAAAAAAGTGACGTCGGTTGTCCTTTAAGTATTTGTTTTGCATATGGATGAGATTATGAGGGTATCATCAGACCCAAAAGATTTTTGAGAGGCTCTGAAATCGATGAAGCCCGACTGGTAAAACTTGACATGCACGAGAAGGCTACATTAGCATTTGTGTTTTTTTATTGGTTACTGTGTCATCTGCAAGTGCTTCTTGCTACATGAACAAAGAAACAAAAACCGGCAGGAGAGTAAAATGCTGCCTCCTGTGACTTCCAGCGCTTTTTTATTCAATTATTATTATTATTATTTTTGTGGCCTCCAATATTGTTTTGACCAGCTCAATTCTGATACCACGGATGTATTTCTCTTTCAGAAATAATACATGGATGTCTCAAGTTTTTTTCTGCTGCTATCATTTTATTTATTGTATAACTTATTGATGCCCTAAAAATGCATTTGAAGCATTCATATAATTAAAGTCTTAATAGATTTTCAATGTGTGTCTATTTTATTTTATTTTTAATCAAACAGGTAAATAACAACTGGTGTAAAAATTGTCTTATTCAACCTCAAATTTGTCCTGCCCCATAAAAAAGGAAAGCAAAACCAAATTGAGGCAACATTTAACACTAAAGTGTGGATTTGTTGTCTTTAATGTCACTAATTTTAGTTTTCGGTCTAATGTTTTGTAACTGGCCCGAAGAGTTGATTAGAATTAAGAAAATAAAAGTTTGACTTCTTTCAAAACTTCAGATAATACACGTTGGGCAGCGTTTGGGGTTACAGTAGCTTTTGAAAAATGCTCTAGAATTAAAAGAAAATAAAACGACTTTTAAATGTTTGAATGGTGCGTAGACTAAAACAGTCGTTATTTTATTTTGAAATTTCCTAACGGTGTGGTTGCGTCGTTTACATTCAGGTAAAATGGGCCGAGTGTGCGTGATTAGTAACAAGTTACGATCGGTAGGCACTCTTCAATATGTTCTCCTATGCACCCCCCCCCCCCCCCCCCCCAAATATGAAGCTGGACGCTGAATGACGTGTTTTTGTGACTATTACATTTTAATTTACGGAATTCAGGTTTAAACTAGTTAGTGTGTTGGCTTTTTGGTGAGCTGGTCGCCATTTTGTATTCGACATGAAGACTCGAACCATTCGTGGGGGGAAAAATGGCGACAGTCGAGCCAACCAACAAGGACGAACTTCGGAATTTAGCCTCCATCGTCGACAGACAAGGACACGAAGCCATTTTTTAAGTTGCTTTTGTGAATCGGGAGCAACAAAACAAGTTCAACAAATGCAGGTACGGCAATCAATCTTACAAGTAATGGCGTCTGCCTTTACAAAATGGCGACTGATTTTATGTTTTATATAATAGCGTACGTAAAATGAAACAAAGTTTTTTTTAAGTTAATATGAATTAATTGTTATTGTTATTGTTAGTATTAGTATGAGTATTAGTATTGGTATTAGTATTAGTATTAGTATTAGTATTAGTATTAGTATTAGTATTATCATTTGCTAGCTATTTGCAATCTTTTAGCTCTGGCTTGCTAGCTGGCTATCTAGCTGGCTGGCTAGCTAGTTATCTAGCTAGCTATCTATTCAATATCTATCTGGCTGGCTATCTCGCTAGGTATCTCTTGGCTATCGATTGGCTACCTAGCTAGCTATCTATCTATTTGAGTTTTTTTCTGGGTTGAGTAAACGCTGGCGTGCGTGGCCGCCGCTGCTCACCCGCAGAAAAACTGATCCTGTGACTGTAAAGTGACCTTGAGAGTTTTGAAAGGCGCTTATAAATGAAATGGAGTATTATTTGTACCAATTTGGAACGTACCAAACCAAAGTGACTGTTAGCGAAAGCACAACAAGCGAGCGTGTCGCGAATAAAAAAACATGGTCGCCGACAGCCTGAGCGCCGTCTGCGGCGCGGATCTCTGACACGCTTCATTAGATGTATTTTTATGAGCTCCTTGAAGAAATCTACTCGGGGGAGACACGGGTCAAGTATCGAAGGATATTTATGCGCTCCTGACCGTTTACTGCGTTAAATAAGAAAGAAAGAAACCTCCGGGAAGTCAGTCTTGGAATGGAACATGGGGCAAATTAAAACTATTGTTTTATTTAGGATGAAAAGAAATAACAATTTTATTCAGATGACATCTGCCTCCCTTTCGTTTTGGGGAAAAAAAGGGATTTTTGGGTGAGGTTTTGGCCTTGGATTTGGGTTATGTGTAACAATCAGGGTTCAAACGAGTCCCAATGTTCCACTTGTCTGTTTGATTCTCTCCAAATGTTTTTGTCATGCAAAAAAATCGGGACAACCTCATCTTTGTAAAGTGGAAAAAAAATGTCAGAGGTCTTCGCACGCGTTGCTGTACCTTAGTGAGCCTCGTCGTTGCGTGATTAGTTAGCAGAAAGGTTGAGGTGTAGCCGCCCGGTAGCGATGGTAGCTTCATCCATGTTAATGAGGATGTGAAAGCTTCCGTTCCTCCAAGGTTAAACAAAAACGTGCAATGTAGCACCTCTGTCGGGATTAACCACAGCATGCATTCTAAAGCATAACATTCTTAAAATTATTTATATATATATATATATATATATATATATACACTATTTTTTACAATATAATATATTTTTTATAATGTAAAAACATATTTATTATAATGTTTTTAAAATATAATAAATAATTGTTATAATATAAATATTTAATATTTTATAATGATATATATTTTTAATATTATGAATAAAAATATGTATTTTTTATTCATTCAAAAACAGTATATATATATATATATATATATATATATATATATATGTATTTGTGTGTGTGTGTGTATATATGTATATGTGTGTATATATATATTAATAATGTTTTTGAATAAATAAAAAATACAGATTTTTATATTATATATAACATTCTAAAAATATATATATATATATACTATTTTTTACAATATAATATATCTTTTATAATGTAAAAACATATTTATTATAATATGTTTTTAAAATATAATAAATAATTGTAAAAAATATATTATAGATATTTTATAATGATATATATTTTTAATATTATGAATAAAAATAGGTATTTTAAATAATAAATACATTTTTATAATATTATATTTAACAAACTTAAAATTATTTATAATATATGTATGTATGTATATAGTGTGGTTATATATATTTTTTATATATATATATATATATATATATATGGAGATATATATATATATATATATATATATATATATAGTGAGAGAGGGAGAGATTATATTATATTATAAAATAATAGATTATATCGTTAATTATCTCAATTTTTTACATTATAAAATATATATTATGTTTAAAAATATATGTCTACTATTTTTATCTCTAGCTTCCTAACGATGGATATGTTGCTTTTTCAAACTGTTATTAACTCATTCACTGCCAGACAATGTGCAAAAATGTTTCCAGTCCAATGCCAGGGTTTTTGTCATTTTCACTCAAACTCCAGGACTCACAGAATATTGCGTTTTAGGACTACATCGACATTCAATGCAGCGTAAGAAATGGGGCCGATGTAGTCTTCCTCGCTCATGAACCGGTCGTTGGCGTTCATCAGATATGAACCAACAGGAGCTGTGGTTCAGGTTTGAAATTGGCGCATGAATTTTAAATTTGGGGTTTCAGCCGCAAAATGGACTCATTTGCAACCTTTCACACCACACATACTCAGCAAAAACACCCCTGCGGGGAGACTGCAAACCCAAACCTGGACCTCGCCACCTCGTACACACAACCGGCCGCAGCGTTGGCCTTTCATTGCGCAGCATCTCCTGTAATAACGCCGCACGAAGGCCCGGGCTGACCGTTTGCTGCCCTGCACGTCAGCAGAAGAAAAAAAACCCAAACTTCATCGCTGTCGACAGAGACAGATGGAGAGCGCAGCCGTCAGCCTCCTGCTCGGCTCCTATGATTAATGTTCTGACACACACGCGTGCCTAAGTAGGCGAGGACGCGCCGGATGACGCCGAGGCGACGTGCGTGACAGCACCTGTCGGACGTTGATGTTAAATGGCGGCCTGGCGTTCCGTTTTATGACAATATATTCGTTTGAAGGACGTCTTTCTTTGTCACTTTTCTTTCTGGTGAAGAAGACCCTCAAACGGGGCCTCCAATGCACGTCCGAGGCCATTGCGCGGCGAAGAAACATTTGTGACAATGAAGCCCTGTTTTGATGTGTAGATGTTCATACGTGCGTAGCGATGTTTCATCCCCCTCCACATTTTACCTCCGCAACAAATTAATTAATGACTAGTTTTCAAATCTGAAATCAAGAATAATTGGTTTGGATTAGTCTAGCAGTGGCGAAATTGACATTTCACAGCAGCAAAGTGATGAAAGGAAAGGAAGAAGTAGAAAAACAAAATACAGGAGCTGCTGTAAAGGCAGCCGCTGTCAAAACAATAAAACAAAATAACAACCGTTAACATGCTTGATTTGCTTTTGCGGGCTGAATAAAATGATGTGGTGGGCCAGATTTGGCCCCCGGGCCTCGTCTTTGACACAAAACTCTCAAGGTCACTTTCCAGTCTCAGGATACGTTTTTCTTTGGGTGAGCAGCGGCAGCCACATGTGCCAGCGTTCACTCAATCCGGAAGTAAGTCAAATAGATAGAAAGCTAGCGAGCTAGCTAGCCAATTGATGGCCAACAGATACCTAGCTAGATAGCCAGCCAGCTAGATAGTGAATAGATAGCTAGCTACCTAGCTATCATACATAATAAGTTACAGAAATCATTAATCGGGAGATTTTCGTACTCATGACTCTGTGGTGCGTGTTAACATAATGTGAGCGTTACAAAAGTGTCAATGAGAAGTCAATAAAACACAAAATGCTTTCATTGTTTATTTGTTTATATATTCAATTAGTATAAAAATTATTTTGTGAGTATTGTGGTAGAAAATCGGGAGTCTCCTGACCAAATTGTGAGACTTAACATGTATGAGCTATCTAGCTAGGTAGCTAGATAGATGGATAGATCTCTCTTTCTCGCTAGCTCTCTAGCTAGCTTTCTAGCTCGCTATCTTGCTATTTAGCTATCTATCTTGCTACCTAGCTAGCTATCTAATTATCACACATGTTAAGTTATAGAAATCATTAATCTGGAGATGTTCATACTCGCAACTGTGGTGCGTGTTAACATTAACGTGACATTTAAAATTGGGAAGTTTTATTGTTTTTGGCTAATCACGACGTTGATCAAACGCGATAATATTGCTTTGTTCATTCTCACTTTTGTTGACGGAGGGCAAGTGCTGCTAACTTTTTAACACTTGACTCTTTTTCGTTAGCTACCGCGCAATTACTTATCAGCCGCTAAGGAAATACAAAGAACTAGCGAGGCCATCCATTGGCGTTGACGACCATTATCGCACGAGCGCAGCGGCGTTCGACTCGATCCCGTTGAGGCGCCGACGCGCGCCTCTGGTCGCGCGCTAATCCATATTCGCTCCTCCTAATTGCCAATAAGTTTTTTCATTCTGCCGGCTGCCCGATAAAGTGGCGCGAATAGTAATCCCGGGCTGCCGTTACAAATTGGAGACCGCGCGGGAGGATTTTCAAAGTCATTTGCGTGGTCGAGTGGCCTCGTAAGTGGATTGCTGACACGGGGAATGTGCGGCGAAGGGCGGGGGACATCTTGTTTGCTGTTCTACCGCAGCGGCGCAATCTAATAACGTGCGGCGCACGCAGCGTTCCTTTCTCCAATGGCGCTGTCAAACACGCTACTCTGATGGAGGCCATTTTGTTTTCACAATGGTTACTTTAATGACTTTATACGATGTTCTCGGAGAGCGGGTTCTCTATTAGCGTGAAGAAAGAGCACAAAATTGGTTGTCGTGATTTGAGACTTGACAGGGGTTGTGAGTTTGTTCGAGTTTAGTTCGGCGGTTGAAGTCTTAAGCAAGTTCTGGATGTTGTCAAAGAGAACGTGAAGGTAGCTGGTGTGAGAGAAGAGGATGCACAAAACCGGGTTAGATGGAGGACTTTGATTTGCTGTGGCGACCCCTGAAGGCAAAAGCGGAAAGGAAAAGAAGAAGTTGAAGTCTTAAGCAGGCGATATGCAAGTGGAACCTGTGTGTGTATCTGTGTATCTGGCTATCTAGAATATCTTGCTATATAGCTATCTGGTTATCTAGCTATCTTGCTATCTAGCTATCTGGCTATCTGGCTATTTATGTCTTTATCTAGCTATTTTGCTATCTGGGTAGCTATCTAGATATCCAGCTATCTAGTTATCTAGCTGGCTTGTTATCTAGCTATTTTACTATCTAGCTATCTTGCTATTTAGCGATCTATCTAGCTATGTTGCTATCATACATGTTAAGTTATAGAAATAATAGCTAGGTAGCTAGATAGCTAGAGAGCTATCTAGGTAGATATATATGTAGATAGATAGTTGATAGATAGATGGCTCTCTAACTAACTCTCTCTTTAGCTTTCTCTCTTGCTATTTAGCTATCTTTTTTATCTAGCTATATAGCTAGCTAGCTGTCATACATATTAAGTTATAGAAATTCTAAATCGGGAGATTTTCATACTCACGACTCTGTGGTGCGTGTTAAAATAATGTGAGTCTCACGACCGAATCGTGAGACTTAACATGTATGAGCTATCTAGCTAGATAGCTAGAGAGCTAGCAAGGTCTCTAGCTAGCTCTCTAGTCCGTGCGGATTTCACAGAAGCGGCGAGTCACTGGAGATAAATTGTATTTATTGAAAAACAATTGAAGAAAAATACACCATATCCGTTCCCGTGTGATTCCTCGAAAACCGTACACTACATCAAACGCTACGCTACTGTTTCCTCTCAGACAGCCTTCCGGAAGATTCTTCTTTCATAGCAAACGTAGCGAAAAATCTCGGCAAAAAATACCTCTCGATTGACGTTTAGCCACGTTTTGACCTCGTTTTTCAGCTCCCGGCAAAGAGATCAAACCCCTCGATGCCGCGTGTCGATACGCCCGCTGTGACCTTTTGGCCAAGGCGCCGTGGCGCATTGATCGCTAACTGCTTGTGAGATACACTCCGCTAAAGCTAGCCTGTTTTCCCCCAGGATGTTTGTCTTAAATAAAAATACAGCTACAGTATGAGCACCAGGCAAACTGGAAACTACACCAAATCACCATTTCTCGGCTGACGTTTGATCTTTAACAGTTCAAGGGTTCCTTTTGAATCATCTTGAGGCTAGCTAGTTCCACATTAGTGTGGTGACATTTGCTAGCCAATGATTTTTGTGCGACGTTTTCAATGTGGAAAATGTTTGGTTGAAAGAAATTGTTGTTTGGCGGAGGTTCAGAATTTTAAATGGGCTCGGGAAGGAACCTTGCAATGTGGGTGTATATCCAGATTTAAACGACAACCGACACCATTTTTGTTTCCTAAGTGACATCAGAAAAACGTTTTATAGCATCTAAAATACCCAAAACACGTAGGCTATTTTAAGTCAAATGCAAAGCACCAATAAAAATGACTTAAAGTGTCCCAAAACTGCCAAAAATTGAGCTCGAAACTGGGGAGATTCTGAAAGTCCCGCCCCCTTGTTCGTGACATCACTATGAGTCACAAACTGCCTTGCTCCAGAATCAAAACAATGGCTTCAGGGAGTTCAGATTTGGAGAAGATGCTTCCTTGTTACTCATCCAGTTATGAATATGATTCAAATAGTTCTGAAGAGGAAAGCATAAATGTTTGCAATCGATTAAAGAAGTCGGACCGGATCAATTCGAGCCGCCTGGACTCCAATGTAGCGTCCCAGAAAATGCAGAAGATGGCGCCCAAGCTCCGTTGGAAATGGGCTGATTTGTCTGCTGGGAATTTGTGTCAACCAGTATCAAATAGTAGTCTTGCTGCAACACACAACCATTCACCATCGTGTTATTTACTTTCCTGCTAATTTCGCCATCAACACGAAGTTTTCAGACTAAATAAAGTACCCAAAATGCATTGCGTGTCGCTTTCTCGGTCAGGCGCGTTCAAGACGTGACGTCACGTCAGGCATTGTCATCAACAATCTCGACGAAGTGCAGTTGTTGTTCCATGAAGAAATATTCCGGAAAAAAAAACAACCAAAAAAACAAGTTTTTTCGTCCTCTATATACACAAACGCCAAACTCCAAATATCGACTGCGTTTGACGTCCTCATTCGGAGGAACTGGAACTGAGCCGGACGGGACCCTGCGGTACGACGGAGCCGCTCGAAGGATCGGGATTTCCCATCTTCTTCAGGGTACGCTCGTCCGTCACCGACATGGAGCGAGAGAACGTCGGGATGGACGAGGTCGGAGATCCTAAAAGTCGGGAAAAAAAAATCACATTGAGATTCATCCTAAAAGTTTGCGGCCATCTTAACTCATTCACAAATTGATTCGGGAATTAAAAATATGACGTAAAGCGCCATTCCCGAATTTTTTTCAGGTTTTGGGTTTTCATGCTTGGGTGCTGATAAAGCGCTGGCCAGACCTCTGGCAATAATTTTTTTTTTCCCCCCTTCCACAATGGGGCATCATTTCTCTTTTTCCCCATGTTATCGCTTTGTTACAGCTTCGGCTGCTGTTAATACGCTACAGTGTTTGCTGTCAACATTTAGCTTGTAGTAGACGTGCACATTCCTGGTCAGACCTCGGATTCACACCCTCACCTGTGCCTTGTTTCATTTTGATGTTGGTCTTCTGTTGCATCATCTTCTCGTACTGTCTCACTTCCTCCATGCTCAGTCCTACGAGTCGAAAAAGGCCAACGTTAGTTTTTCCCGCTTTCCCGATAGATGAAAAATGACAACCGCGTTTTGGTTTTGACGACAGGCCAAAAGAATTAACGTGCGGACTCTCCATTTTTAGTCTCGTACAGTCAAATCTTTCTTTTCCAACGTATTGGTTCACGATCAATTCGGTTTTTGGCCCAAAAATTTCCGATTTTTGATGAGCTTGAAATGGGGGCGCATGTAAAAAATACAATGCAATACATCCAATTTGTTTGATATAACACTTGAACAACAGCTGAATTTGTAACAAAGCGCTAACATGGAAAAAAGGGAAATCCTGCCCCTTGTGGAAGATTAAAAAAAAAATGTTGTCAGAGGTCGGACCACCACTTTATCAGCACCCAAAAAAGATACAACAAAACCCAAACAAATTTAGGACTGGCGCTATACGTCATATTTTCAATTCCCGAATAAATTCCGGGGCTATTTGAATGTCCATTGACACCAGGATGGCAAAGGTAAAGTTGCATGATTGCATGTTGTTGTCACCGATGTTCATTGGGTGTTTTTTTTTTGACCCACCGTGCCATTCGTCCACCCAAGCCACAGCTTGCCGGTGACCAATCAGGAGGATGTCCCGAATGTTCTGACCAAAACAAGACATGACAAAGACAGTTAAAAAAAAAAAAAAAAAAAAATGCAGTTCTACGCACACTTGAATTTGACACTCATTTATGGATCATTTTCATTGATTATAATTATTCAGAAATCAATGAAAATGTTGTCGTAATCATAACATAGGTTGATTTTTTTTTTTTTAACGTATTTCAGAATCAGAATCAGAAAACCTTTATTCGTCCCACAATGGGGACATTTGTTTGTTTTAATTCAGATGATTATTTCCTGTATTTGATAGCTGTCCATGTTAGCACTTTGTTTCGGCTTCAGCTGTTGCCAAAGCACTATATAAACCAATATGTATTGTATAATATTTATTTTTGAGTGGGCGGGGTGTGCGCTTTTACAAGGCTTTCTGGGAAATGTTACTGCTCACTGGTCTAGTTCCCGGAACCGGCGCAATTTTTGTTTTTGGCAGTGTACTTTGCGAATATTGTTTCCTTAATTAGTCACGATCATTAAAAACTGCAACCTAATTAGCTGCTCGCATGTTATTCCCATCGCGTAACAAAGAAGACTTTTACATTTTTAAATGTTAAAATTTTCTAAATTTTTACATTTAAAAATGAAACATTTTAATGTCAGAAGTGAGCATTTTTAAAATGTAAATGTAGAATTTTTACATTTTTATTTTTTTTATTTTTACATTTTCAAATGTTTACATTTTGAAATGTTTCAATTGAAAATGTTTACATGTAAATGTGAAAATTTTAAATTGTTACATTTTTTTTACAGTTTTACATGTGAAATATTTTACATTTTCAATGTTTAAAATTTGAAATGTTTTCATGTAAAAAGTTAACATTTTTAAAATATAAAAAAAATGTAAAATTTAAAGTTATTACATTTTTGTATTTTTTAAATTTTTACATTAAAAAAAAATTACATTTTCAATTTTTCAATTTTAAAATTTATAATGTTTCAATTGAAAATGTTTTAATGTAAAAAGTTTGCATTTTTAAAATGTGAACATTTTAAATTGTTGCATTTTTTTTTTTTTTTACAATTTTACATTTAAAATATTTTACATTGAAATTGAAGTCACAGGATATTTTTTTCTGCTGGTGAGCAGCGGCAGCCACACGCGCCAGCGTTCACTCAACCCGAAAGTAACATAATAGATAATAATACATAAATAGAGACAAAATATACAAAGAATTAAATAACATAATAATAATAATAATAATAATAATAATATATATATATATATATATATAAAATATATAGTAAAAAAGTAAATATAATAAAATCTAACATAAAAGAATAAATAATAATAAATATAGTAAAAGTATAGAAAATATAATAAAATCTAACATGAAAGAATAATAACAAAAATATATATGTAGTAAAAAAATATATATTTTATTTCAAGCGCCTTTCAAAGCTCTCAAGGACACTTCACAGTCACAGACAAGCATATATACAATAATAAATAAAATACAATTATAAATAGAATACAATAAATAAAATACAATTATAAATAGAAACAGGAGATAGATTCTAAATAAAAAGCATGCAGTGAAATGCAAAAAAAAAAAAAAAAACCAAAACATAAAAAGATCTCACTTTGTGAATGAAATCCTCAGTCATGGTCTGGAAGCCGTAAACCGGGAAGCTGCACTGCACCTTCTTGTAGGAGCACATGATGGGCTGGTGGTCCTTCCTCCAGCCTTCCTCTAGGGGGCCTCGCTGAGTCTTAACCGACTGCCAGCGAGAAAGGTCCTGCGCAGAGAAAAAAAAACGCCGACCCCGTAAGCAAACGTGCCGAGCTAGCGGAAAAATCTGCCGGGGGCCTCGCGGGGTGTGTTGAGAGGACACGTGGGGGATTGCCGGACGAGTAAATGCGGAAATGAAACGGGGGTGACGGGGGTCAACCTTGGCGGATGTTCTTTTCCATATAACAGCAATTTATTGGAATTACAGTGATACATTGGCTTACGAACTTAATTGGTTCCCAGACAGAGTGTGTAAGGCGAAGTTTGTATCCCAAAAATTAATTTCCCATAGGAAACCATTAAAATGAGAATAATCAGTTCCCAGGTCTCCATAAAACATAATTTTATAATTTTCTAAGCCTTAAAACGACACAAAATATACCTATTTTTACGTATGATAAATGTGCTACGGTATTATAATTAAAGAAATAAACTGTACTATATAATAAAGTCGTTTTATTGACCTTTGTGATGGTCGTTGATGGCTTGATGGAATGGAGCTGCCCTCATTTCAAACCCATATCACTTCAGAGCTGTATAATTTCAGAATTAACTATTTTTTTCTGATGGAAGAAGAAAGTGTAATATTTCTAACACTGCATTGAATGTTTATGTAGTCCTAACACTCAAAATTATGTGGGTCCTGGAGTTCAAGTGACAATTACAAAAACCCTGGCACTGGAGTGGACACCTTTTTGTTAGTTCCATTTTACGGAGCTTCTGGGCACTCATTGCCTGATTGCATACGTGTGGTATGACTGGACGCACCTCGGACTCTTTGTAGTACTTTTCGGGTATTGGGTCGCTCAGGATATCCAGGAAAGTCACATGATCGGCGGGTGTCGGCGTGTCGAATGTCTTCGTCCGAAACACAGAGAGAGAGAGAAAGCATGTGAGGAGATTCGAAAAAAAAAAAAAAAAAACCTGACAAAATGTCGCCGAATAGAATCAAGTTCAAGTAGAAAGCTATGGAATGGCATTCGTGAAATCTATACAGGTAACATCCAACTTAAGACCGAGTTCTGTTCCGACCAAACGGTCGTAAGTCGAAATGGTTGTAAGTCGAAATCCATTCAAACTGTTGAATACGATCGATTTCTGTGCCAGAGTGAGATGCTGGCTGCCTGGCCAAAATTGTCCTACATGTTAGCTAGCGCGTTGCGGTGTCAGGCGTAGAATTAAAATAAAAAAATAGGGTCTGGAGGTCATGGTCGTAAGTACGGGTGGTCGGTGGTCGTAAGTCGGATTTTCCCTATATTTTTAAATGTAATCCGTGTCAAGGGAACTTGACACTACGTCTCGTAATATTGACACAGCGTAGACATGAGTGTTGCTAACAACCTGGCACAATCTCAAAGTGGTTCGGAAATTAGAAACCCGACGTTGGCAACTACAGTGGCCAATTTTCTCTCTACTTCGACCGTACTCACATCGTCGTTGGATCCGTTGTTGTTCTCGAATCGCGTCTCAATGCGGATGCTGAACTTGGGTAGAAATGACGCCTGGAAGGTGAGCGCAAAGCAACGTTGTTAGAGGTGACAAAAAAAAAAAAAAAACGCACTAAATGATTCCCAACTACTTTAAAGTGGTGAATGGAAATGAAATGAAAACGTAAAATGCTTGAGAAGAAATGAACAAACTCCATCTCACCATTGTTTTAATGTATCTATGCATTTATTTATTTATTGATCCATTTAGTTATGTAGTTATTTAATTTATAATTTGTAATTAGTATTTTTTTATTTTATATATATAAATATATATAATTTTTGAAATTTTGAAATTGTGAAATTTTTAATTTTTAATTTTTTAATTTTTGAATTTTGGAATTTTTTTACCTGTTTCAACTTTTACCTTTTACCTTTTTCAACTTTCATCTTTCAACATTTTTCAAAAATATTCAACATTTTTTCACACATTTTCTACATTTTACAAAAATGTTCAAAAATTTCCAAATTTTTCACAAATGTTACATTGTAAAAAAATCACAATTTTTTTTCACATTTTTTCACAAATTTTCAACAAAATTTCAACATTTCTTCAAAAACAATTCTATTTTTTTTAATGTTCAAATATTTTCACAAATGTTTCCAAATTTTGCAAAATGTTCAATTATTTTCACATATTTTCACACATTTTCACAAAATTTAAAAACATTCACAAATTTTTACTTTTTTTTTACATTTTTCATTACAATTTTTTTAGTTGTTTTTTCAAAAATGTTCAAATTTTTGAAACATTTTTTCGTTAAAAAAATTCAAAATGTTTCCAATGTTTCCAATTATTCTAAATTTTCAATGTTTCAATTTAATTGAAAGTTTACATTTTTAAAATGTAAACACATTTGAAACTATAAATAGGAACGTGAGAAGTCACAGGAATTTCAGAGAAAAGACAGATCGATGCTTTCGATATCTGATGACAAACTGGATTTGATCGATCGATCGATTGATTAATTTGGGGTCAGAGCTCTGAAGAAGACTTACCGAGTATTCTGTCATGCCGAAGATGTTGAATATGAAAAAAAGGAATGGGGAGGGGGGGGGGGGGGTGAAACTACGTTAGCTACTCCCACATGGATTTCATCTCATGCATATGCGCTTAGACACACATACGTGCAAATATGATCCATATTTGATGGCGTTGGCGCAAACATTAGTTGAAAGTAAACACGGGTGTGCATAATGAATGGGTGTGAAAAGCGGCGCTGCAAACAAACAAATGCAACAAGCACCTGTGATGGTGTACGGGTAGAAATTCCAGGCCTTCTCCGTCACGTAAAAGAACCGCGGGGCAAGGTTCTTTGCCCAGGCTGGCAGTTTGCTGAAACCACATCGGGAGGAACGACGTGGGGGGGTGGAGACATACGCACAAAGAGAAAAGAAATTCAAGAAATGAGTTTTGTCGGCTGATTACCTCTGGGCGACTCTCTTCACGCCGTTTTTTTTTTGTTTTTGTTTTGCGTGACTCATACTTGGCAAGTTTTGGCTAACGTTGACACCAAGTCGTGAAAATCATGTTTTTTTTCCTCGGGCGTCAATTTTCATGCAAGCCAAATGTGGTTGGGTGGGGATGTCTTTATATTTGCTATCAATTTGCAGTTTTCAGCGGCAATCACTGACTGGATCGACCGGGTTTTATTTAACTCATTGACTGCCAGACGATGTGCAAAAAATGTGTCCACTCCAGTGCCAGGGTTTTTGTCATTGTCACTCGAATTCCAGGACCCACAGAATATTGAGTTTTAAGACGACATCAGCATTCAATACAGCGTAAGGAACCTTAGAAAAGTTAATTCCTAAATGATATGGGTCTGGAGTTATATGAGATTGAAATGGGGGCGGCTGTCCAAAATAAAATACACACATCATACATATTGGTTTATATTAACCACGGCTGAAGCTTCGATGAGAAGGTTTCTTCAGCCGTCGTCTTCTTGAAGGTGTCGGACGTTTCGCTTCTTATCCAAGAGGCTTCGTCAGCTAACTAAAATCTTTTGCTGGTAGTTTCGGCCTTATATACAGTAAAGTCTCGTTATATCGATATCGGTTATATCGATAGTACTGCTTATTACAATACTATTTCTATGAACGCAAGGAGAAAATTTACATGCCGCAGGGTCGGATATATCGATAGTCCGGTTATATCGATATTTTTTCCAACTCCCGAGAATATCGATATAACGAGACTTTACTGTATATCTCTACTGTCCAGACGTGGCGGTGCCAGACTCTGCTATGATAGGTCCCTGCTCTCAGGTTGGGGGGGGAGCAGAGGACTATTCCCTGATGCTGCACTGATTACTTCTATTGTCCTGACTGATTACCTCTATTGTCCTGCCTGATTATGGGGTCTACGACTGGTCTAATTGCCCCATTTACTCTGGTATGACCTCATCAGCATAACTAAGCTTATGTTGCCTAAGAAATCTGTTGTAGGAACGATCCAAATTGAACCTCACCTCACCATGGCGATTTAGTGAAGAGTTTTGCTGTTTTATGAAAATAGCTTCTTTTACTCCCCTTTCCAAATCATCTATTTTCTTTCGCTAAGATTTTAACTTCATTGTCGTCCAATGAGTGGTTGCTAGCTTTTAGGTGCATATGTACTGCAGATTGTTGATAGTCTTTTTTTGAGAATTTGTTTAGTCTCCCCAATGTATTGCTCTTTACAATCTTCATGTTCACAATGTATTGAATAAACTACAGTAATTTGTTTTTCATTTGGACGCACTATTTTTTGCCTGAAAGTGTCACTCAAAAAAATCCTTCGTGTGTGTGTGAACATTTCCGGACTTCTTTCAGACTTTATATTAAGATGAGTTGGCGGCTTTAAAGTGGTGATTAGAATAAGCGTTGAGGTCACTTGAGGTTAATAACTTCGGTGAGATTAGGGATGAGAAATTAATTTAGCAGTTAAAAAAAAATATATATATATACAGTAAAGTCTCGTTATATCGATATTCAAGGGAGTCCGAAAAAATATCGATATAACCGGGACTATCGATATATCCGACCCTGTTTGAATGTAATTTTCTCCGTGCGTGCATAGAAATAGTATCGATATAACCGGGACTATCGATATATCCGATATCGATATAACGAGACTTTACTGTATATATATATACAGTGATACCTCGGTTTACGAACCCCTTGGGTTACGAACTTTTTGGTTTACGAATGTTAAATTTATGAAAATTTAACCTTGGCATACAAACTATTTTTCGGGATACACACAGAGCGCCACAATGAGTGATGTGTCGTTCGCGAACGAGCCCGTTCTCCTAACAAGAAAATGGCAGTCAACTTGTTTTTGTCCTCTATTTACCGCCCCCAGTCTTTGGTTAAAGCCACGTGATTGGTCAAGAACGCAGCAGTGAGGGGAGGTGGTTTAAACATTAAAGAGACCGGCAGATGACAGAGAAAGAGTGACAAAATGGATAGAAAACAGTGAAATTTGGACTCGTTTCAACTTTGATAGTTCAAAAGCAGAGTGTAGACTGCAAGGTTAAAATATCCCATCACAATCAGACTCCACAAATAACCCACACAAGCCATCTCTCACTTGATGCCACTTGATGCAAAAAGCTATCAACCCAGCTAAACAAAACAATTGATGAGGAACTAGATAAAATTATGGCAGAAAAGCACCTACAACGAATCATTCCTCAAGATGGTGAAAGAAGAAGGCTACGTTCCTCATCAAGTGTTTAATGCTGATGAAACCGACCACTCCATTCATCAAGCCATCAATGACCATCACAAAGGTCAATAAAATGACTTTATTATACTGTATAGTTTATTTCTTTAATTATAATACCATAACACATTTATTATACAAAGAATAAGGTATATTTTGTGTAGTTGTATCGCCTATTTTGTGGAAAATTATGTTTTATGGGGACCTGGGAACGGATTATTCTCATTTTAATGGTTTCCTATGGGAAATTAGTTTTTGGGATACACACTTTTCGCCTTACACACTCTGTCTGCGAACCACTTACGTTTGTAAGCCAAGGTATCACTGTAATATAAATTATATTTATGAACGGCAAAAATGTCATTTTATTTTTTGGGCCGTGCGCCACGACGATGCCCCAAAAAAGGAAAAAAAAGTGAATCCTTCTTACCTGCTGAGGTAGATTCGTTTTTCGGTCACCTGTCCCGGGCCGTGCTGTGGGTGTGTATCGGCGTCGTTTTTCATCACTTCCACCCCTTCGCCACCTCCGCTCTGCTCGCAGCTGTGCTTGCTGATCATGTACAGTTGCCCGATCTTGTACTGGAGGCAGAGCGAGACATGGGATTTCAAATACAGTAAAGTCTCGTTATATCGATATCGGATATATCGATAGTCCCGCTTATATCGATACTATTTCTATGCACGCACGGAGAAAATTACATGCAAACAGGGTCGGATATATCGATAGTCCCGGTTATATCGATATATTTTCCGACTCCCTTGAATATCGATATAACGAGACTTTACTGTATATCAATAAATAGATACATAAATCGATATATAGATAAATGAATAAATATAAATAGACACATAAATAACTAGATAAATAAATACATACATAGACAAACATACAAATAAATGGGCATACAGGTAACATCCGACTTACGGCCTGTTCGACTTACGACCACCCGTACTTACGACCGTGACCTCCAGACCCTGTTTTTAACATTTTAAGAGGGGGAGTTTGACTTTTAGTAAAAACCAATGCGTTCAAGTTTTATGAGTTCCTATTTATTTTTGTGCGTGTGTGCGCGTTTGCTATTTGACTCCCAAAGTGTTTGTAGTTTGCTAGCTCAATGGAAACTGACTCCTCTCATTGCGTTTGTTTGCTAAACCTTGGACGTGTACACAAGAACATGTTTTATTGTTCTGGTTGGCCGCGTTGTTCAATAGCCGCGTGTTTGTCCGGCGACGGCAAATAAAAGCGTGTCCGATGTCATCACGAACAAACATACGACATCATTCTGAAGCCCCTCCCCCTGGAATGTACACACAATGCTCAATAGGGCAAGATGGCTGTTAATGGCGTATTGATTATGTGCCACCTTTAAGCGCTGCTGGGGAGTGTTAACGTGCCACTAAATAGTACAAAAAATTATTTTTGATTGTTATCATTATTATTATTATTATTATTATTATTATTATTATTATTATTATTGTCAATCATTTGAGGAATTGATCAGCCCCTAAGGAGTTGCCTCTTGTGGACAAGATGCAAGTTACAAATAGGGCTAATAATAATAATAATAATAAATTGCCTTTCAAAATTCTCAAGGTCACAGTCATAAATGACATTAATTATTTTTATTATTTTTAGTTATTATTATTTTTATTATTTGTTTTATTTTTATTATTGCAACTATTTATATTTTTATTATTTTTATGACTTTTATGATTTCTATGATTTTTATTTTATTATTTCATTTTTTTGTTTTTATTATTTTGTTTATTTTATTTATTGTTTAAATTATTATTGTTATTATTATTAATATTATTATTATTATGGTCAATCATTTGAGAAATTGATCAGCCCCTAAGGAGTTGCCTCTTGTGGACAAGATGCAAGTTACAAATAGGGCTAATAATAATAATAATAATAATAATAATAATAATAATAATAATAATTTGCCTTTCAAAATTCTCAAGGTCACAGTCATAAATGACATTATTTTTATTATTTTTATTATTATTATTATTATTTGTTTTATTTTCATTATTGCAACTATTTTTACTATTGTTACTATTTTTATTTTTATTATTTTTATGACTTATAATTTCTATGATTTTTATTTAATTATTTTATTTCTTTTTTTTTTTAAATTATTTTGTTTATTTATTTTAAATTATTTAGTTTATATTATTATTATTATTATTATTATTATTATTATTATAGTCAATCATTGGAGAAATTGATCAGCCGCTAAGGAGTTGCCTCTTGTTGACAAGATGCAAGTTCCAAATAGGGTCTGCCAGACCAGTTTAAAAAAAAAATTCAACGTCCTAAATTTGTCCGGAAAGAAAATCTAAAACCAATTTTGCTTTCGATTCAGCCGTCAATGCAACAGGATGAGTGACAGAAGTTGTTGCCAAAACACGACGTCCTTCTGTGTTAAATTCCGCCGCCGCCGCCATTATTTTCTTTGCCTTGAAATGATGACTTCAGAGGACAAACCAGAAAGGCCTTCCTCGCATGTCCAAACACGCCGGCCTTGTCAATCACATTGAAACCACATGATGACGTCATTTTCATGAACTTCATAATATATTAATAAATACCTCAATAAAAGATAGATAAGAAACCAACAAAAGTGAAAGTGGTCCGTTTCAAAAGGTCCCGCACCTATGTTCGATGTGTCACGGCAAGACGTCTTGCCTTGCTGGAGAATCAAAACAATGGCTTCAGATTCGGAGAATATGCTTTCTTGTTACATCCAGTTATGAATATGATTCAAATAGTTCTGAAGAAGAAAGCATACATGTTTGCAATCGATTCAAGAATTTATTCCGTGTCATTTTGAGGCATCAGGGGTGGGAAATGTCACACCCAAAAAAGGCAGAACATAGCGACAAAGCCGTGTAAGGAATTAATCAGCCCGTTTCTTCAAGCTGATTAATTCCTTATATGGAGCTTTGTCTGCCTCTTTGTGGTCCTACACGACGTTTTCAGACCAAAGTAGAGCAAAAAGCATTGACGTGATGGAAGGACTGCTACAATGTGTCTTTTTGTTGGTCCGGGGCGTTCCTTCAGTGACGTCACGTACGGACTCGTCACCAAATCAAAAACAAGACTTCCAGAATATTCATCGCTAGTCTTAAAAGGTAAAATATAGCTATATGCTGTGGAATCTTTGTAAAATATGCTCAGTAGAAGTCATTTGAAGACATTTTACAAATTATGGACACAATTTGTCCGGAGACGTCGGTTGTCCTTTCAATGTTTTTTTTTTTCCTTCCACTCATAAACGAACGAGCGCCGTTTCACCCAAATGGGATGAATCCGCGCTGTCAAAGGACAAACATGTTATTTTGATGCTAATCATGAAGTGTTGCTGTTGGTTTACAATCCTCGCGACCTCTCATCAAGTTCAGCTTTGGACTTCCCCTCCCATCCTCCTTTGCATCCATCTTAGCTTGGCTAAACATGATCTGTCATGAATAATTGTTGTCTGATTTGATTAAAAAAGAAGGGGGCTTGGACCGAAAAAAGAAGAAAAAAAAATCCTCGTCAACAAAATGTAATTAATTTTCTGTCACGCTGAAAAGATAAACAAGTTGAAAAGGGTGATTTTGAGGCATTAGCCTTCAACAATGACATTTTGATGACGCTCCTCCTCCTTTTTGCTCTCGTGACGCGACAGCGTTAACACGCAACATTTACTTTGGACTCATTCAAATCATCTAGGGATTTATTTTTTTTTTTTTTTTTGGGGGGGGGGGAGATGCTACATTTCACACGATATCATTTGAAGGTCAAAGGTCACCTTTCAGGTCTCATGTCTAGTGGCATTCATTTTTATTGCCCTTCATCACAAACAATCTCAAAAGCGCTTCCTTTGCCCACCGTCGACTAATATTTACGACATACCCTGACCTTAACACACAGGAGGGCAAGAAACCGAAATAGATAAGTAAATACATAAATAAATACATAGACAAAAGGGTAGATAAATAAATAAATAGACAAAAGGTTAAATAGATTAATAAATAAACAAAAAAGAAATAAACAAGAAAGAAATAAATAAAAAAAAACAAATAAACACATAAATAATTCAACAAATAAGAAATAAATAAAAATATGAATAAATAGATAAACAGACAAAGAGATTAATAAACAAACAGAAAACAAATAAATCAACAAATAATAAATAAATCATCAAATAATAAATAAATACACACATAAGTAAATAAATAGATAAATAAATCAACACATAAATAGATAGGCAAAAAGTTAAATGGATAAATAGATTAAAACATAAACAAAAAATAAACAAATAAAAAAATAAACATAAAAAACAAACAAATAATTCAACAAATAATAAATAAATCATCAAATAATAAATAGATAAATACACACATAAGTAAATAAATATATAAATAAATCAACACATAAATAGGCAAAAAGTTAAATGGATAAATAGATTAAAAATAAACAAAACATAAATGAACAAACAATTAAATAATTCAACAAATAATAAATAAATAAGTACATAAAAACATGAGTAAATAAACAGATAAATTAATCGACAAACAAACAGACAAGTTGATAAATGGATAAATAAATCAACACATAAATAAATAAATACATTAATAAATTTACCAAAAATAAACAAACAAATAAACACAAATCAAGAAATAATAAATAAATACACCAAGACATAAATAAATAAATAGATAAGTAGATATAAATAGATATATGTAGAAATGTATAGAAATAGATAGATTAACCAATAAACAAACAAATAAATCAACCAATCATAAATACATAAATAGATAAGTAAATGAATGAAAACCGTAAAGGGTCAGCAGGTGGCTGGACCTCACCCCATTCCAGGATGACCGTGCTAAAAAATGGTGTCCAATGTTTTGATTGATCGTGACCTATCTTGGCCTCATCCCCCCACCCCAAAAAAATTAATAACTACAAAATAGCTGGCATTTCAACAGAGGCGCCTTGACTTAAACATCCAATTAGGCGGCATCCCTTTGTTCGTTCACTTTCTAATCATCTTTCCGTTCTTCTCAAAGTCGTTTCTCCAGTTCTGCACTGCCATTGACGGAAACGTGCTCATGGTAGTCTTACCTTTTAGTTTTAGGCATACCCCCCCATTGTTAGAAGACCTTGATTTTAATTTTGTTAACAATACTAATAATAATAATATTAAAAATAAGAATAAGAATCATCATTATAATCATCATCATCATAATAATACATCCACGGCATATAGCTACATTTTACCTTTTAAGACTCGTGCTGAATGTTCAGAAAGACCGTACGTGACGTCACTAAAGGACCGCCCTTGACCGTAAAAAAAGACGCTTTGTAAGATTTGATGAAGGATGAAGTTGTTGTATTAGCTGGCTAGCTTTCTATCTATTTGAGTTATTTGCGGGTTGAGTGAACGCTGGCGTGTGTGGTTGCCGCTGCTCACCAGCATAAAAAGTTATCCTGTGACTGGAAAGTGACTTTGAGAGTTTTGAAAGGCGCTTAGAAATGAAAATTATTATTATTATTATTATTATTTATTAATACTGCACATTTAAAAAATATGTTTTTTTTTTTCGGGTTAATTTTTAAAAATCAAGGCATACGCCAACCAAAGCGAACAATAAACACGACTCAACACGTCCCAAAGTTCCGCGGCAGATTAGTCGGGTAGCTTTAGCGTAAATCCTGCCGCCAGTTGTGAAAACAAAACAAACAAAAACAACTTACCTCATCCACCGTAAGCGGCATGCAAATGCGGTATTCTTTCACCAACATGGCGCTGCCGATTTACTTGTTTGCTTTGTTTTTAGGTGCCTTGTTTGGGTGCCTTGCATTCAGACGCCCTGCGGGATAGCGCTTTGACGTCTCTTGGGGAAACGTTCCTTCGTCTTCTGGCGATTCCCTCCACACCCGCTGCCGCGGCGCTTGTTTTTTTTTCCCGAGTCTGTCGTCTTTACGCTGCGATTGAGTTGGAAGTTTCCGTTGATGTTTGCGGCGGTTTTCTCCGCCTTTCCCCTCCTCCTTCGACGTGCTGGATGTTGTGTTTTTTTTTTATTATTTTTTTTTCAACTGACTGACAGGGAGCCAATGGTGGCAAACAAGCGACTGTACCTGTTCCACACCTTTGCTGTTTTGTTTGCGTCTTTTACCACGCGCTTGCGTTTGCAGTCTCCTCCCTTTGCTGGCTTTGCACTTGGCCTCGCATTCCTTTGCTTATCTTTTTCTCTCCCCCCCCACCCACCGTTCCCCAACCCCCTTTTGCAGTGCACGCCACGCCCGTTGTGTACTTGGCGAGCGACTCACCTGTGTGCACTTCCTCTTTTACACTCGTCTCCTTTTTCAGTGGTAAAAGAAAAAGGTTTATTCTCTGGCGGCCACGGCGGGTACGCAAAAGAAAAACGCTCTGACCCAACAATTCATTACAAAAAAAAACAAATAAATAAACAACCAAATAAACTTCTAAACACATAAATAGGTACATAAATTGAGAATGAATACATTGATAAATACATCGATAAATAAATAACCAAACAAATAAATACATAAACAAATAAATATACAAACAAACACACAAATAAACATATAAATAAATAAATTGATAAATAAATAAACAGGCAAATAAATAAACAAAGCGATAAATTAATAAACATACAAATAAATAAACACAGGGGTAAATAAATAAACAGGCAAATAAATAAATACACACTTAAACACATGTAAACACACACGTAAACACTTACGTAAACTCTCATGTAAACACGTAAACACTCACATAAACTCTCACGTAAACTGTCACGTAAACACGCACGTAAACTCTCACGTAAACACGCATGTAAACGCACGTAAACTCTCACGTAAACACGCATGTAAACAAGTACCTAACACTCACGTAAACACGCACGTAAACAAGTACATAAACACGCACGTAAACACAAATAAACTGGCAAATACTACTACTACTAATACTGCGAGACTAATAAAGGCAAATCCAATCCAATCCAAAATAAATAAACAGGAAAATAAATAACCGAATAAATAACCAAATAAACATATAAACATGTAAATAAATTAATAATAATTACACTAATTAATAAATTAATAATAATTACACTAAATAAATAAACAAATAAACGAACTGGCAGATAAAAAAATAAGTAATTAAATAAACACAAATAAGTAAATAAACAGGCAGATAAATAACCGAATAAATAACCAAATAAACACATAAACATGTAAATAAATTAAGAATAATTACACTAATTAATAAATTAATAATAATTACACTAAATAAATAAACAGATAAACGAACTGGCAGATAAAAAAATAAGTCATTAAATAAACACAAATAAGTAAATAAATAAACAGGCAAATAAATAAATGGATACGCTAATAAATTCATAAATAGACACGGATGGGTAAATAAATAAACAAACACATAAAAGGATAAATATATAAATAGATAGATAGACGGACGGACAGACAGATAAATACATAGATAAATACATAGTTAAATAGATACAAAGATAAATAAATACAGTAAAGTCTCGTTATATCGATATCCAAGGGAGTCGGAAAAAATATCGATATAACCGGGACTATCGATATATCCGATATCGATATAACGAGACTTTACTGTACGTTTTCCGAGATATTCAAAGACTTGGCCGCTCTATTTCAACGTCTTTTTTTCAAAGCTAACGGCAGTTGCATTAATTGCCCTGTAAAACCATATTGTGACCATTTCCCCCGCAAATTGTTTGCTTGTCACTTTTCTTTGCTAAATTAACAAACGAAGCATGTGAGCAACCAACGTGTCTGCGCTCTCGTCAAAGTGCACCCAAAGCACATTTCTGCTGCTCTTTGGTCCCGCCTTATCTTATCAGATCAGAGGGGCGGGGCTCGGGGGGGGTGTCAGACGGCACGGGAGGTCCGGCCCGTGCTGGACTCGGCGCACGCTCAGCTCTGACTCAGCACCATTTAAGGGACGAGCGACGACAGTGCATTCATGACTTGATTGAGGCATTGATTAGCATCATTGATTTTTTTTTTGTGTGTGTGTGTTTGTGGATATTGCTTTCCGTGTTGTTTGATGAATCCGATCAAACGTTCCAATGCCAAAATGGCGCCTTGGATGGAGAAATGTTTGAAACGTTGCTCTTGGCGGATTATTACAGTCGCTTACAAAAGTTCACATGTCAATCAAACTACTGTATCTTTCTTTCTGTCTTTTTTTGAAGGCGCTACTTTGTACGCTACAGTGGGATTTCTTGCCAGACCGGTCGCTAATTCACCATCAAATAAACTGCCGACGTCGGAATGCGCGTTTATATATTATTATCATGATGGGATGTTTTGAGTGGTCGTTTGCTAATTATGAAACCATTTTTTTTTTTTCAAGCTGTTGCTAAACTTTAACTCATTCATTGCAGTGTCAGAGTTTTTGTCATTGTCACTCAAATTGCAGGAGCCACAGAATATTGAGTTTTAGGACTATGTCAACGTTCAATACAGCGTTAGAAACCTTAGATTCTCTTCTTTCACCGGGAAAAAAGAGTTAATTCCTAAGTTATATGGGTCTGGAGTGATATGAGCTTGAAATGAGGGCAGATGTCCAAAATACAATGTAACACATACATTATAGCGTTTTAACAAGAAGCTGAAGCTGGAACAAAGCGCTAACATGGACAAAAGGTAAATGCTGCCCCCTTGTGGAAGGGAAACATAAATGAGTTAAGGGGACCAAAACGGGCGATCGTGATTCGCCGCTAGCTCGCGTCACGCTATGGTCACTATGGTCATGTTTAAAAGTGCCTTCAAAATAAGATACACAATGTATGAAATATACGGATATACGTCGCTTGTGGGCTACATCGCGTGTAGGCGACCTCACTTGTGAGCGATGTCACTTGTGGGCTACGTCACCTGTCGGCTACGTCACTTGTGGGCTACGTCACCTGTCGGCTACGTCGCTTGTGGGCTATGTCGCTTGTGGGCTATGTCGCTTGTGGGCTACGTCGCTTGTGGGCTACATCGCTTGTGGGCTACATCACTAGCGAGCTACGTCACTTGCGGGCTACGTCACATGTAGAATACCTCACTTGTTGGCTATGTCTCCTGTGGGCTACGTCGCTTGTGGGTTACACCACTTGTGGGCTACATCATCTGTCGGCTACGTCACTTGTGGGCTATGTCACTTGTGGGCTATGTCACTTGTGGGCTATGTCACTTGTGGGCTATGTCGCTTGCGGGCTACGCCGCTTGCAGGCTATGTCGCTTGCGGGCTATGTCGCTTGTGGGCTATGTCACTTGTGGGCTATGTCATCTGTGGGCTACGTTCGTTATGGGCTATGTTACCTGTGGGCTACATCACCTGTGAGCTATGTCAATGGTGGGCTACGTCACTTGTGGGCTAGGCGATTTTTTTTTTCTCTGCCATTTTCTTGCGATGCAAATAAGACGGATAGCTACGATCAAATCCGGCTAATCGATGCTTTAATGACTTCCTTCCTCCTGCGAGGCCGCCGACGTTGCACTTCGCAGTCTCCGGGCGAAACCTTTTTATGAACCTCTCGCTGTCCTTTTCCATCTGCTTCTGTCCGACAAGCAAGCGGACGTGATGAGATTGGCCACGACTTTGTCGCGCCGCTTCACCTTTTCAACACCCCCACCGCCCCCGTCCCAAATGAAAAATGGATGCCGTCACCTTTTGACCCCTCCGCCGCCATTACGTTTGCGGTGAAAAATGCTGAGCGGTGAGAAGATGAAAGCGACGGGGGGGGGGTGAAGATCATTAAGCGGTGGGCTGGCTGCCATCGCCGCATTGCCGGTTTTTCAATCAGGTGGCGCCTTCACAAGTCAAGGTCAAAGGTTGGCTGGTGTCCCATCTGAGCAGGTGAACGATGGATCTTGTCCGGCCATGATGGGGGGGGCGTTTCAGGAACGCGAGGGACTTTTTTGTGTTGACAATCCGGGCGTGTTGTGTTTTGTCAGATTCTCTGTAATCTCATCACGGTTGCGTAACAAACTGTTGCTAAAAACAACAATAGAACCTTCCTTAAAGGACAACCGACGCCTCCGGCCGGACAAGTCGTGTCCATCATTTGTAAAATCACTTCAAATGACTTCTACTGAGCGTAGTTTACAAAGATTCCACCGCATGTCGCTATATTTTACCTCATGCTGAATATTCCGGAAGTCTTGTTTTTGAGTTGATGGCAATTCCTGAAGTGACATCACATTAGGAACGCCCCTGACCAACAAAGCGCCACACAATGCATTTTGGGTACTTTTTTTTTCATCTGAAAACACCGTGTTGATCGCGAAATTAGCCAATTGCGGTAACGCGCATAAAGAAGGTGTAAGTTGACACAAATTCCCAGCGGACAAATCAGCCCATTTCCGACGGAGCTTGGGCGCCATCTTGTGCATTTTCTGGGCGCTACATTGGAGTCATGAGGGACTTCTTTAATCGATTGCAAACATTTATGCTTTCCTCTTCAGAACTATTTGAATCATATTCATAATTGGATGAGTAACAAGAAAGCATCTTCTCCGAATCTGAACTCTCTGAAGCCATTGTTTTGATTCTGGAGCGAGGCAGTTTGTGAGGGAGTATACTGGCGTAACGTCACAAACAAGGGGGCGGGGCTTTCTGAATCTCGCCAGTTCCGAGCTCATTTTGTGGCAGTTTTGAGACACTTGAAGTCTTGGTGTTTTGCATTTGACTAAAAATATCAGCCTGTGTGTTTTGGGTATTTTATAATAATACATTTCATTTGTAAGCGCCTTTCAAAACTCTCAAGGTCACTTTACAGTCACTGGATCAGTTTTTCTGTGAGTGAGCAGCGGCAGCCACACGCGCCAGCATTCACTCAACCTGGAATAACTCAAAAAAATAAAAAGCTAGCTAGCTATTAGATAGCCAGTTGGCTATATAATAGATAGCTAATAGATAGTAGGCTAACAAGCTAGACAGCTAATAGACAGCTAGCCAGCTGGATAGTTAGATAACAGATAGCCAACCAGCTAGCTAATAGTAATAATACTAATACATTTCATTTCTAAGTGCCTTTCAAAACTCGCAAGGTCACTTTACAGTCACATGTTAAGTTTATCTGTGAGTGAGCAGCGGCAGTCACACGCGCCAGCGTTCACTCAACCCGGAAAAAGTTAAATAGGTAGTAAGCTAACTCGCTAGCTAATTGATAGCTAGCTTCATAATAATAGATAGCTAATAAATATCCTGCCAACTAGTAACTTGTCAGTTGGATTTAAGATAACTTTTTGCAACACAAGAGCTAAACCGAATCAATAAGCTCACAGTGCGCAGGTTCGATTCCACCTAGATTAGATATTAGATATTTTAGATGTGATAAAACATTTTTCTGGTGTCGCTTGTCTTTTGATACCACTGAAGCCCTCCCCTAACCACCTCACTGGGGAACTGCGGGTTTTTTTTATGGTCCCTCCTTGCATGTGAATCCGTGTTTGATTTTTTTTTTTTTTAAACATCTTGTTAGAAGCCAATCCTCCGATTCCCAACGGACGGGATGAAACGCGGCGCTCGCTTATCCCGATCTAATTCCCCCAAGCGAGACAAAACGAAGTGCGACCGCGGTTACAGGATGGATCCGGACGCTCTTTTTTTTGATCCGTTGCTTAGCCATCGCGCAAACAAGTCGCACCATCGCCCGGCGAGATGTTTGAAGATGGTCATCGGGTCCCCGACGTTCGATTCCACGCGAAAGAAGAATTTATATCGTTTCGTATTCATAAATCTCGGCGAAGAATTTCATCAGTTACGCTCACGCGTGTTTGCGGATGGATGATGGAGGCCATCTTAAAGTTGACCGCCGTTCTTATTCTCATTCACTGCCTTTCACAAATTTATTTGGGAATCCAACTTTAATTATTTACAGTAAAGTCTCGTTATATCGATATTCAAGGGAGTCCGAAAAAATATCGATATAACCGGGACTATCAATATATCCGACCCTGTTTGCATGTAATTTTCTCAGTGCGTGCATAGAAATAGTATCGATATAGCCGGGACTATCGATATATCCGATATCGATATAACGAGACTTTACTGTAATTAATTAATTAATTAATTACATCTGTGCTGTATGTCGTGCATATTAGCATATTTGACAATAAAGATGACTTTGACTTTGAAAATATGACATCGAGCGCCATTCCCGAATGTATTGGATTGGATTTGCCTTTATTAATCTCAGTTTTTTTCATGCTTGGGTGCTAATAAAGCACTGTCCATGCCATCTGACAATGTTTTTTTCCCTTCCACAAGGGGGCAGCATTGCCCTTTTGTCCATGTTAGTACTTTGTTCCAGCTTCAACTGTTTTTAAAGCGCTATATAAACCAATGTGCATTGAAAAATGGCATTGTATTTTGTACATCTGCCCTCATTTCAAGCTCATATAACTCCAGATCCATATAGTTTAGGAATTAACTCTTTTTTTTTATGATGAAAGAAGAACGTCTAAGGTTTCTAACGTTGTATTGAATGTTTATGTCGTCCTAAAACGGAATATTCTGTGGGTCCTGGAATTCAACTGACAATGACAATAACCCTGGCATTGAAGTGGACACATTTTTGCACAACCTTTGGCAGTCAATGAGTTAAATACATCAAATTAGCTAGCAACAAAACATCGAAAGCTTTCATTTTTGTTTGTTTGTTTGTTTGTTTTCAATTCACCATGTAAAAAGGTAAATATTGTCAATAATAATTAATCATAGGTAAATAGATCGATAAATAAATCAATAAATAAATATTGATTCAATGCCATGACTTTAGTAGACGTTAAAAAAAGAAAAGAACAAAATGTAGAATCGGAAAATGAACCAAATGGATACAATGGATACAATGTCAAAAGTAGTAAAGAGTCCAAATCCATTTTTACTGTAAATGACATCAGGCTCATTAGCTTTAATTTTTTTTGTAAGTCGAATAAGACCGATGGAATTCGAGTGACAATGACAAAAACCCTGGACACATTTTAACACATCGTCTGGCAGTCAATGAGTTAAAAGTCATGCGGGTTTGGGGGTGTGGGCTGCGCCACGCCACGCTCCAATAATGATGCCAAGGACCAAAAAAACAAAAATGGAATTATTTCGTTTTGCGATGGAGTCAAAAGGATTTGTGTGTGTGAGAGTGAGAGAAGAATGGATTAAAAGCACATTGAGCTGGTGCGGCAGATAGAGCCCCGCACTGCGCCCTGACTCCCCTCCCCCCCCCTCCCTACCTCCCTTCCCATCGGCACCCCCTTCCTCCCCCCCCCCCCCCCCCACCTCATCTATTCGCTCGGCGATTGAAAGAAAATTCAATTGGCGCTCTTTCTCACTTTCCGATCCCGGCGAGTGTGCGAACCAGATCAACTCTGCGAGTTCATTTCAAAGTAAAACGCGCTAATCAAGTGTTAGTTAGGCGAAGGAATTAAGAGACGCTTGGATTACGCCCCCCCCCCCACCCTCTCACACCTTTCCACAGCCCCTCCCCCCCTTTCCTCTCCAAATAAAAGACGAGTGGTGCTTTATCAGAAGTGAAGAGACAAAGCCATGTTCGACCACCAGAGGGAGACAAAATTCCCATCTGGATTTATTTTCATGGAAAAGTGCTATAAAAAGAATACTAATAATAATAATAATAATCATCATCATCATCATACATTTCATTTCTAAGCGCCTTTCAAAACTCTCAAGGTTACTCTACAGTCACGGGATAAGTTTTTCTGTGGGTGAGGAGCGGCAGCCACACGCGCCAGCCACACGCGCCAGCGTGCACTCAACACGCACACTCAAATAGATATAAAGATACATAACTAGATTTATAGGTAGGTATAGGTGGGTAGGTAGGTAAAGGCTGGTATGGGGAGGTAGGTAGGCACTTATAGGTATGTAGGTATAGGAAGGTAGATATAGGTGTGTAGGTATAAGTAGGTAGGTAGGTAGGCATAGATAGATAGATGGATGTATCCCCCCCCCCCCAATTTGTCACTTGTGTATGTGTCCATTGCTATGTTTGTGTATGTGTGTGTGTGTGTGTGTGTGCACGAGTGTATTTGTGTGTGTGTGTGTGTGTGTGTGTGTGTGTGTGTTTGTGAAAGTGAGACAGATGCAGAGCCAGACTTACTATTTGCTTGTTTGCTCCGAGCTAAACAGATGCGTAAATAGAAGATAATGCGGAGGGGGGAGGGGGGGGGGTTCAATCACATCAGATTAAACCAAACGGCGACATTCTCAACTCACAAAAACGACAATCGCACACGCTAAAAGTCAGAAGAATGTAGTTTACCAAAATTCATAACGACCTTGCACCGAAAATGCAACGTGGCCCCCAAGAAAAATGAGTTTGACACCCCCAAGTTGTTAGCAAGTGGCTAGCAAGCAGTTAGCAAAAATAATCATAAAAAGTCTCCCAACTGCTTAGCAAATGGTGAACAAGTAATTAGCAAAAATAATTACAAAAAAATCTCGCAAGTGGTTAGCAAGCGGTTAGCAAGCAGTTAGCAAGCAGTTAGCATAAGCAATAATAAAAAATCTCCCAAGTGGTTAGCAAGCGGCGGACAACCAGTTAGCAAAAATAAAAATATTCCCCAAAAATATTCCCCAAGTAGCAAATGGTGAACAAGTAATTAGCAAAAATAATTACAAAAAAATCTCGCAAGTGGTTAGCAAGCGGTTAGCAAGCGGTTAGCAAAAACTATAAGACAAAAAATCCCCCAAGTGATTAGAAAGTGGTTAACGAGCGTTTAGCGAGCAGTTAGCAAAAATAATAATAAAAAAATCCCTCAAATGATTAGCAAGTTCTTAGTGAGTGGTTAGCAAGCGGTGAATAAGTAGTTAGCAAAAATAATCATAAAAAAAACCAAGTGCTTAGCAAGCGGTTAGCAAGCAATTAGCAAATGGTTAGCAATTGGTTTGCCAGCGGTTAGCACGCAATTAGCAAAAATAATAATGATAAAAAAAGGTCCCAAGTGGTAGTAAGTGGTGAACAAGCAGTTAGCAAAAATAATAATGAAAAATCCTCCAAGTAGTTTGGCAGCGGTTAGCAAGTAGTTAGCAAAATTAATCATCAAAAATCCCCCAAGTGGTTAGTAAGCGTCAAACAAGCAGTTAGCAAAAATAACAATTAAAAAAAGACCGAAGTGGTGAGCAAGCAGTTTGCCAGCGGTTAGCAAGCGGTTAGCAAACGGTTAGCAAGTCCCCTACTCGCCGTAGGACAAAGTCGTCACGTAGACATCGGGCGGCCCAATTGCGCGCCACCCGTCTTTCCGCACCATCTGGAGCGCCGTCAGCTTGATCGGCCCACGTTCGAAGCCGTCGCGCCATATGGACCGTGTGCTCCAAGTGCCTGGAACAGCGGTGGGGGGTGGGGATGGTGTGGTGTGGTGTGACCATTTTCATCAATTAATTAATCAACTGGACTTTTTCGCAAAGGGCAACGTTTTTTTCTACCTCTCCGTGAGCGCAACGTTTGCGGTTTGCCGAATAGAAAACGCTACCTCGAAAAGCGTGTTGAGACGTTTACGACGCTGCAGTTAAAGATTCCTGTCAAACGAAATGAATTGAATGAAAAAAACTCACATCGATTAACTGTTTAAAAAAAAACACACGTAGTTAGCAAGCGATTAGCAAAGCAGTTAGCAAGCGGTTAGCAAGCAATTAGCAAAAATAAGAATAAAAAGTCCTCAAAGTGGTTAGCAAGTGGTTATCAAACAGTTAGCAATAACAATAATAAAAAAAAAAAAACCAAGCGGTTAGCAAGTGGCTAGCAAAAATCATTTCAAAAAATCCCCTGAGTGGTTAGCAAGCGGTTAGCAAGCAGTTAGCAGAAATAATAATTACAAAAATTCCCCAAGTGGTTAGCAAGCAGTTAACAAGCGGTTAACTAGCAACTAGCGAAAATAATAAAAAAATCCCCCAATTGGTTAGCAAGCGGTTAGCAAGCATTTAGCAAAAATCATTTTAGAATCCCCCCAGCGGTTAGCAAGTGGTTAGCAAAAATAATAATAAAACATCCCTCAAGTGGTTAGCAAGCGGTTAACAAGTAGTTAGCGAAACAATGATAAACAATACAAAATTTCCCAAGCAGTTAGCAAGCAGTTAGCAAAAATAATAATATAAAAAATCCCCCAAGTGGTTAGCAAGCAGTTAACAAGCGGTTAACTAGCAACTAGTGAAAATAATAAAAAAATCCCCCAATTGGTTAGCAAGCAGTTAGCAAGCATTTAGCAAAAATAATTTTAAAATCCCCCCAGCGGTTAGCAAGCGGTTAACAAGTAGTTAGCGAAACAATGATAAACAATACAAAATTTCCCAAGCGGTTAGCGAGCAGTTAGCAAAAATAATAATATAAAAAAATCCTCCAAGTGGTTAGCAAGTGGTCCGAACTCCACTGTGAAAAAGGACGTTGAGTCAAGTGCAAGGTGAGGGTGGTCTTCCCATCGGAACCTTCCCAGACGTTTGCTCATCCTCGCCGTTTGCGTCGGGGCGTCGCGTCCTTGTCGCCAATAAAGTTACAAATCAAGCGGTTGGCAACAAAATTTGTCGTTGGACACCCCCCCCCACCTGTTTCTTCCCCCCATTTTTAAATTGGGTTCCCGTTTCGGTATTACGCAATTTGAAGCCATAAACATATTTTCAACTCCAATATTGACATTCCAAAATGGCCGCTTCAAACCTTAAGTTGAACACTCCAAAAGTCCAAAGCACACACACCGGCGCTGTGGAATTGAACCCCCAACCTTTGGAAAAAAAAGTAATTGTGCGGAGGCTCCTCCCCCTCCTCCCCCCTCCTGCCTCCCTATTGATGATTGTTTAATTAGACGTAACGAAGTGTCTGTCATTTAGCGAGCCCTCCAGCGGTCAAGCAATTGTGTTCCTATCAATGCACGGGCGACCTTTGACCTGCACGTATCCGATACATCAGCGTCTTTTCGTGCTTGCGTTTCACGATGTCAGGACACGGAAATATACTCGGATGAGGGAGGGTGTGTGTCGCAGATTGGATTGGATGTACCTTTATTTGTCTCGCAGTGGAGAAATTGACATTTCAAAGCAGCAAAGTGATGAAAGGAAGAGGAAAGGAAAGGGAAGAAGTAGAAAAACAAAATACAGGAGCTGCTGGAAAGACAGCCACTCTTGTGGCGCCATCCTGAAGTACATAAAACAAAAATAAAACAAATACAAGCGCCCCAATTTACAAACGAGATATGTTCTGAACGGTCGTTCGTAAGTTGAATTTGTTCATAAGTTGCTTCAGAGGAAAGGAAGAAGTAGAAAAACAAAATACAGGAGCTGCTGAAAAGGCAGCCACTCTGGCGCCGCCATCTTGAAGTAAAAAAAAAAAAAAAAAAAATACAAGCGCTCCCCAATTTACGAACGAGATATGTTCTGAACGGTCGTTCGTAAGTTGAATTTGTTCGTAAGTTGCTTCAGTGCTATATTTTGTATGAAATGTATGTTTAAAGTTTATATAAGTATGTTTAAATTTTATAAAAGTATGTTTAAGGCTTGTATAAGTAACCTGTATCGGTTTATGGATGTACCTTTATTCGTCTCGCAGTGGGGAAATTGACATTTCACAGCAGCAAAGTGATGAAAGGAAGAGGAAAGGAAAGGAAGAAGTCGAAAAACAAAATACAGGAGCAGCTGGAAAGGCAGCCACTCTTGTGGCACCATCCTGAAGTACATAAAACAAAAAAAAACTAATACAAGCGCCCCAATTTACAAACGAGATATGTTCTGAACGGTCGTTCGTAAGTTGAATTTGTTCATAAGTTGCTTCAGAGGAAAGGAAGAAGTAGAAAAACGTTCACTATGCTGTCTAGGTGTAAATTATGATGATGCGGCGTATTTTTCCATTTGTTACCGGTATGGCAATAAAGTTAAATTAGATTAAAAAAAAGTCAATATAATACGTCGTTTGTCGAGTTATGAGTGAAAGCGAAAATTTCCACCTGTGTTCGTCTCTCTTGGGCAGCGGCCATTTTGCCACGCGCAAACAATTGTTTGGGATGTTGTCGCAAAATTCCCGCAAAAAAATATATGTATGGGAAAAATGTCAGCAAAAGCCTACTAGAAAACCTCCAATTTACTCTGGGATTAACACATGGCACTTTAAATGGTGTAGTGACTCCATCTTAATCGGAGTTTAACTCATTCACTGCCAGACATGTGCAAAATGGTGTCCAATCCAGTGCCAGGGTTTTTGTCATTGTCACTCGAATTGCAGGACCCACAGAATATTGACTTTTAGGACTACAGAAAAATTCAAGACAGCGTTAGAAACATTACTTTCTCTTCTTTCGTCAGAAAAAAAAAAGAGTTAATTCCTAAGTAATATGGGTCTGGAGTTATCTGAGCTTGAAATGTGGGCGGATGTCCAAAATACAATGCAATACATCCATATTGGTTGATTTAACAACTGAAGCTGGAACAAAGCGCTAACACGGCAAAAAAAAAAGCGGATAAAAGCTCCCCTCTCATGGAAGGGAAAAACATTACCAGAGGTCTGACCAGCGCTTTATCGGCACCCAAGCATGAAAAAAAAAAACTGGAACAAATTTGTGAATGGCGCTCAACGTCATATTTTCAATTCCTTGAATACATTTGTGAATGAGTTAAATGTTCATTTTGATCAAATTGAGAGGGTGTGCACACTAATGCAACCATACATAAATTATTATTTTTTTTCTCTCGATTGCTTTCCCTTTAAACAACAACAACAAAAAAAAAAACATCCGAGTGCAGGTTATCGGTCACATTCAAAGCAAGAAAACATTTTTTGACATGATTCTTGACAATCCCATTTTGATATGCAACAATTTCAACAGGGGTGTGTAGACTTTTGATACCCGCCATCCGCAATGCTAACCGGTTAGCAATCGCGTGGAGGGAAACTCGCAGTTTGATGCTGTCGATGGATGGACGCATGAGAAAGGAAGAGGGCGGGCGGAGTGGGAGGGGTTAATGACGGAGAGCTCAGTGGAGGCGGGGGGGGGAGGAAGGGGGAGGGTGAAAGGGGGAGAAGGGGGGAGGCGCAATCAGAAGCCTGAGTGGTTCTGGTAAATATTTATATTGCATTATGATACGCGCAAGAGTGAAAGAGCGGGAGAGGAGAGGCGGTATATGGAGAGGAGGGGGGAGGAGGGGGGAGGCGGGGGTGTGGTGATGGGTTGCAGTTTGCTGTTGGGGGGGGGGGGCGTGGGGGTCCTTGGCTACAGCCTCCATTCCGTTTATTAATTTTATTCCGCTCCGCTAAGTTTAGCATTCAACACGTGTCGCCGGTGATGGAGGGAGGGAGGGGCGAGAAAGGGGTGAGGAGAGAGAGAGAGAGAGAGAGAGAGAGCTTGACGGTTGCTAGGTGACGAGGCGGAGATACTGAATTTTAACCAAAGAACAAGCGAAGAGGGGAGAGAGTGTGTGTGAGAGGGGGATAGAGAGAGAGAGAGAAGTGAGAGTCGAGAGGGGGGGAGGGGGCGAGCAAGAGCGAGTGAGCGAGAGAGAAAGAGAGAGAGAGAGATCCGAGGATACACGTAGATCATATATGTATGTTTTCAGAGATATTTGCCCCGGCATTTCTCTGGGTGTGTGTGTGTGAGAGTGTGCGTGCGCATGTGTGTGTATGTGTGAGTGCGTGCATGTGTGTATGTATGTGTGTGAGTGAGTGAGTGTGTGTGAGGAGCCCAGCGGGTGGAGGGGAGGTGGTGGAGTGGTGGGTGGGGGGGCACACACGCTCTCACACATACACACACATACACGCGCACGTACGCACACACACCCGCGCACGCACACAAAAAAAGGATACCTCAAAACGGAAGGATGTGAAAAAGGATGGAGGGACGCACGGAAAGAGGGGGGACAGGCTGGTGAAAAAAACCGTAAGTCCATTTATTTTCATCCTCTCACACATACGCACTCTCACATACACACGCATGCTCGCGCACGTCTGTCGGATTAATTGCGAGTGGGAAAGAAGTCGCGTCATTGACGCCGGAGAAGGAGATGGACAAGAAATGGGGGTGGGGGCAAGAGGCTGGTTGTCGGCATGTTGAATGGTCGTGGAGGGGGCGTATAGGGGGGGCAACGCGGTGCATGCGGCTAGCGCGTTTGACCCTTCTGTCATTGGTGCGCCTGCGAACAAAAAACTCACCGGACGCATGTTGCGCTTCGTTCACGCACACTCGCCGGCATTCCGTTGAGTCATGAAGGGGGGGGGGGGTAGAAATGAGGGGGGGGGGGGCGTTAGTTTGCGAAGACTTTGCGCCCCGTCGCTAAGTGCTAACACGGCGCGGCGGATGCGCCATCTGAATTCCGCTTGATGCTCATTTTCGTCCCGGGATGATTTTTTTTTTTTGGGGGGGGGTGATGGAGACAAAGGCTCTTTTCCAGTCGAACTACCCGACGTTGTGGTTGGTTTTTTTTTTGGGGGGGGGGGTTCGCATTTTGTATTTATTTATTTTTAGTGAGTAGTTGGTCTGTAGGCTCCCACGCTAACTTTTGAGGTGAGGTGCTACGACCGCTAGCCCCCCTCGCACCCCTTTCCCCCCCCCCCCCCCCCCCCCCCGGTACAGTCCATCCTCACAAGTCCATGTCCTCCGAGACCCCCGCTGAAAACCCCCGAAGTTGAGTCCGCCGTTTTATTTCATTATTGATGATTTGCTGCAGTCCCCGAGAGCAAGTCGCAACCGTCTCCCTCCTTGGCAACCGTGGGGGAGGGGGGGGGGGTGTTTTTGCATGTTTTTACCGCACTCTACACACACACACACACACACACACACACACCCCCCACCTTCCATTCCGATCATCTCCTTCGCACCCACAGGTGAGCGATGCCTGCTCATCACTTTGCTCTGCCGCCGCTGCGGTGCGCCTCTAGTGGTCAAGCGGGGTTTTGGCTTGGGACGGTGAGGGGAGGCGGGGTAAGACCCCCGCGGGGGGCGTAAAGTTGCCCATGAAAGTTGTACATGTTGCCTTGTAAGGGGTCAGGGGTGGGCGGCAAGTGCGGAGGTCCCAAATTTGTTCAGGTTTTTTTTTTTTTTTTTTTTCATGCTTGGGGGCCGATGAAGCGCTGGCCATGGCCTCTGGCAATGTTTTTTTTTTTTTTGCTTTCCGCAAGGGGGCATTATTCCCCTTTTTTTCCCTGTTAGCGCTTTGTTCTCGCTTCCGCTGGTGAAAAGGATCCTCCTGTTGGTTTTTTATTGCGGGGTGGGGTGCTGATAAAGTGCTGGTCAGACCTCCGGCAATGTTTTTCCGCTTCCACAATGGGGCAGCATTTCCCTTTTTTTCACGTTAGCACTTTGTTCTACCTTCAGCTATTGTTAAAGCACTATATAAATCAATATCTATGTACGTATTGCATTGTATTTTGGACAGACGCCCCCATTTCAAGCTCATATAACTCCCGACCATTTCGTTTAGGAATTAACTTTTTTTTCTGATGAAAGAAGAGAGTCTAAGGTTCCTTATACCTAGCTAGCTATATATTTTCTATCTATTAGCTATGTTGCTGGCTGGATATCTATTAGCTAGCTATCTAGCTTTCTATCTATTTGAGTTTCTTCCGGGTTGAGTGAACGCTGGCGCATGTGGCTGCTATCTAGCTGACTACCTAGCTATATATTTATTTGCTATCTATGTGCTATCTATTATCTATTTATATGGAGCACGTCATTTATTATTATTATTACAAATTGTAATTCATATAACTGATTTGCAAACTACATAAATATTGCGGGATGGGTGCTGATAAAGTGATGGCCAGACCTCTGGCAATGTTTTTTTCCCCTTCCACAAGGGGCAGCATTTCCCTTTTTTCCATGTTAGCTCTTTGTTCCAGCTTCAGCTGCTGTTAAACCAATATGCATGTATTGCATTGTATTTTGGACATCTGCCCCCATTTCAAGCTCAGATAACTCCAGACCCATATCACTTAGGAAATAACTCTTTTTTTTCTGATTAAAGAAGAGAGTCGATGCAACGTTTCGAACGCTGCATTGAACGTTAATGTCATCCTAAAACTCAATATTCTGTGGGTCCTGAAATTTGAGTGACAATGACAAAAACCCCTGGCACTGGAGTGGACACATGTTTTTGCACATGAATGAGTTATTGTTTATTTTTGAGAAAGATGGCGTCTCAAGTTCCCAGTTTCATGATATGATGTCATATTTTATCCTAACTCTCCTTGAAAAAAAAAAAGGAAAAACAATGTCAGCATTTGTTTGGGGGTTTCCCCTGTACCCCTCCCCCGACCCCCCCCCGCCACCTCCTCACTATATATTTGTCGCATTTAGCTTCCGCCGTAATTCTTTTCATTTGCAAGTGCTTGAAAACAAGCGATTTAACCATCTGCCGTTCACTGTTGCTGTCCCAGCAGGCGCCATCAAGCGCTTCCATGCGGACTTTCCCAATTTCAGGAAGCTCGCGGCGTTTCACTAATTTTGGGCGACTTCAAACTGAATCAATCTCCTCATTCTCGGGAGAAATTAAATATTCAACCGCTGAAAAAAAAAAAAAAAATTTGTTTTTTGGAACGCAAGTAACTAACATTTTTTGTCTATTTTCACGAAACAAAATTTTTATCGAGTAAGTCGTGAGAAAACTAACGCGAGCGCAAGCAAAACATAAAGCCAAGTTTTGATATATCCAAAGTGCGGCCTGGGGGCCAACTGCGGCCCGTGGTTGATTTTCATTCGGCCCGCAGCCTCCGTTATAAAATCAATAACGTCTGGCCCGCATGTACAATGAATACATTAGGCAGTAGCGCTGCTACCTGCATGCTAAGTCCCGCCATCTACAGGCTCAATTAAGGACTGCAAATTAGTCCAGTAGTCATTGACTGAATGGGGATTTTCAAATTTTCCAAAATGGCGATTTTCTACATGAAACAAAATCTAAAATGGCGACAAACAACAAAATTACACATGTTCAAAGATGCTAGTGTTTAAAAAAGTGAAGTTCAGTGAATATTCAATTTTAATTTTCAATGTTATTTCAATTTTGTTTCAAATTAACCAAAACTTGTGTTTAAGATAGCTGAAAATTACAATAAAAACGCAAACATGAAACAGAATGTCTCGCTAGAATTTATTAAAATTAATTGCAGTTTTATAATGCCAAATAAGCCAGTGATTGGACGCCTGAGTAGCAGTTATATGCTCCCTCTTACAAGTATCAGTCAAGAAGCAAGCGGCAGCATTATGGACCAACTGGAAATACTTTGTGGAGTATGCAAATTGTTTGCGTGATAGGGACCACAAGTTCGGACACCACTACATTATGGGGACCACAAATTCGGACACCCCTACATTATGAGGAACACAAGTTCGGACACCCCTGCGTTATGGGAACCACAAGTTCGGATATCCCTGTGCTAAGGGGACCACAAGTTCAGACACTCCTATGTTATGGAGACCACAAGTTCGGACACTCCTACGTTATGGGGACCACAAGTTCGGACACCACTACGTTATGGGCACCACAAGTTCGAACCCCCCTGCGTTATGGGGACTACAAGTTTGGACACCCCTACATTATGGGGACCACAAATTCGGACACCCCTACATTATGAGGAACACAAGTTCGGACACCCCTGCGTTATGGGAACCACAAGTTCGGATATCCCTGTGCTAAGGGGACCACAAGTTCAGACACTCCTATGTTATGGAGACCACAAGTTCGGACACTCCTACGTTATGGGGACCACAAGTTTGGACACTCCTACGTTCTTGGGACCACAAGTTCGGAGACTCCTACGTTATGGGGACCACAAGTTCGGATATCCCTGTGCTATGGGGACCACAGGTTCAGATACTCCTACGTTCTGGGGACCACAAGTTCGGACACTGCTACGTTATGGGGACCACAAGTCTACCAGTGAATAAAAAACATTCTAAAAGCTTTGGATACAAAATGTTCATCTGTAAAGTTGGACAATCCGAGTTTGTGAGCTACAGAAAGACGTCAGCCATCTTCGGCTAATTAGACGTTGAAGAGACGCTGCGGCGTGTCCGCCGATGACAAGCGGATGGGCCAAGAAAAAAAACAACAAATTGACTTTGAAGATGAGACAACCGGGAAGCCGATTGGGTATCCCACTCTACTCATTAATTCGGGGTAATTCTTTGAGCGCGTCATGGTGTGAACGGGAGGATGATTGATTAAAAAAAAAAAAAAAAAAGTCAGCGATGTTTCGCTCTGTTCCTTCTCTGTGATTTACAAAGACTGACATTTTCTTCGTTGGGCCGAAGACTATGGATTTAGCCACCTTCAAGTCCTGAAAATGTATTACAGTAAAGTCTCGTTATATCGATATGGGATATATCGATAGTCCCGTCCTGAAATCCAATGACTTTATGTATTTTGCTTTCGCAGGATCACACCCCGCATTGTGGCCAAAGGTAGACTCAAGAAATGCTGGTTGACGCAGGGTCATCCTCACACTAGCAGGCTAGCTATCTATATTTAAGATAGCAGGATAGCAGGCTCAATCTAAGCTAGCAGGATAGCTAGCCCTATCTAAAATAGCAGGCTAGCTATTCCTATCTAAGATGGCAGGCAAGCTAGCTCTATCTACGATAGCAGGATACCTAGCTTTAGCTAACATAGCAGAATAGCTAGCTCTAAGATAGCAGAATAGCTAGCTCTATTTATGATAGAAGGCTAGCTAGCTCTATCCAGGATAGCAGGCTAGCTAGCTCTATTTATGATAGAAGGCTAGCTAGCTCTATCCAAGATAGCAGGCTAGCAAGCTCTCTATGTAAGATAGCAGGCTAGCTAGCTCTATCCCAAGATAGCTGGCTGGCTCTATTTATGATAGAAGGCTAGCTAGCTCTATCCAAGATAGCAGGCTAGCTAGCTCTATTTATGATAGAAGGATAGCTAGCTCTATCCAAGATAGCAAGCTAGCAAGCTCTATGTAAGATAGCAAGCCAGCTCGCTCTATCATTGATAGCAGGCTAGAGCTCTATCTAAGATAGCAGGCCAGCAAGATCTATCTAAGATAGGCGCAGGTGTTAGTTACTTGCATTCCAGAAAACAAAAAATATATATATTTTTATCGGTTGAATATTTAATTTTTCATGTGTGGAGATTGATTCAGTTTGAAGTTGAAGCTGTATTTTTGATAGCAGGATATCTAGTGCTATCTGAGATAGCAGGCTAGCTAACTCTTTCTAAAGTAGGTGGCTAATTAGCTCCATCTATGATAGAAGGCTAGTTAGCTCTGTCTAAGATAGCAAGCTAGCTAGCTCTATCTAAGATAGCAGGCTAGCTTGTTCTATCTAAGATAATAATAATAATAATAATAATAATAATAATAATACATTTCTAAGCGCCTTTTAAAGCTCTCAACGACAAAGATAGGAGTCTGGCTAGATCTATCTATGATAACAGGCTACCTAGATGTATATAAGCTAGCAGGCACGCTAGCTCGATCTGGGCTGAAGTTGGTTTATTTAGTTTGTTGCCAGGCTGTGAAGGAGTGAATGAGAGGTTGGCGGCTAACTAACAACAGAGCAGGCAGCTTAGCAGTTGATGTAGTAACGCACATCCGCTTAAGCTAACTATACCTAACGTTGCAATAATGAGCTTGACAATGAACGCTACAATATCTAAGTAAACTAACATGCGACTGCATTGGAGCATTGGAATTGCCCAGAAATGCTATTTTCTAGAACCACCAGTGTTCCAATCACAAACGGGAATGGTCGCTAGGCCTTTCAGCTCATCACAGACGCAGATAAACGGACCGAAACGATCGCTTCTGTTCTCTGTTATTCTTTCCACTCCACGTTCGCCTCTATCATTCACCAGCTCGCCGACGTCTCCGGGCTCCCATCAGCCTCACCCCTCGTCTCCCCCCGTCATCCCGCCATCCCCTTCCGAAATTCATCAGATCGCTTCCTAAGGCGATCATCTTCCCATCCCTGACGTTTGTTCCTCAGCTTTTCCGTTCAAATATTAATTGCGCTTCAAATTTCTCATATCTCATATGACCCTTTATGAACTTCTTGGATTACAATAGCGATATTTACAACACCCACTCCCTCCCAGCCCTGCCCCCCTGCTTCTTCCCACTGCCACACTCACCGAACTATGAGTACACGCTACACGCTGTACTCTATTTTTATCGGGGGGTTTTTTTTCTGCAAGACTTCACTTCAAACTTTTTTTTGTTTCTTTTTTTAGCCACATTATAAGTGCCTTGCACGCTTGGGTCCGAGAAGACATTAATTTAATCTGTGCTGTATGTCATTCCTATTAGCATATTTTAGCATATTTGACAATAATGCTGACTTTGACTTGAAAAGTGTCATATAGAAGTGGCTCGGAAAAAAGTCCACGCGCCGTGGTTCTTATCCTGGAATTTTGCTGAAAGAGGTAGATCGTTTGCAACGTTGATGCTAATGCTAAAGCAGACGTTGGTATCGCCGTGATTGATGCTCGCGGGAAACGACTGCGGAAGTGGTGATTTCAAGGAGGAAATTCTGTGATGGCGTTCTAGGGGTGGCGGTACGGTGGCCCGCAGGGGTCAAGACTCCGGGCAACCTTTTGTCACGCGAGTTGTGGAAAATAGAAACGAGCAATGTGTCGACGTTCGGCATGGCCTTTGGTGCTAAACCGGATTAACCCGGCGGTGCAGAGTCAGTCGCCTCGGAAAAGCTTTCCGAGTTGGAATGTGGAATTTTCAGGCGGAGACCGTGCGGCTTTTTTTGCCGATGTTGATGTTGCGCGCTAGCTTAGGGAATTTGCACGCTGTTTTCCCGACGAGAGAAAGCAAATGACAAAAGGCTTCTGGGTGTTTTTGCCGTGATGTTGTATGGGTTAGGGTTAGGGTCGGAATTTCCTTTCGATCCGTAATCACCTTAAAACATAGCAAGAACCGGAGTAGAGGCGTTTCGGAGACAAAGAAGCATGCACTGCTTGCCAACTCGCGGTTAGCAAGCGCTTAGGATAGAATCCAGGCCGCAGTCTTGAAGACACTGGCGACCAAGTCATGGCTAGCAGAATACCCAGCCAGCCAATAGATAGCTATCCAGATAGCCATGTAGCAAATAGCTAGCCAGCTAGATAGCAAGCTGGATATAATAGATAGCAAATAGCATAGGCTTAGTTATGCTGATGAGGTGATACCAGTGCGGATTGGATCGGATGTACCTTTATTCGTCTCGCAGTGGAGAAATTGACGTTAAACAGTACCTAAACGCTAGCAACCACTCATTTGATGACCATGAGGTTAAAATCTAAGTGAAAGAAAATAGATGGTTTGAAAGCGGAGTAAAAGAAGCTCTTTTTATAAAACCGCAAAACCCTTCTCTAAGTCGCCATGCTGATAGCTAGCTACCTAGCTAGCTAGCGATTTACTATCTATTAGCTAGGTAGCTAGCTATTTAGCTAGTTAGCTACTTCATAGCTATCTGTTAGCTTGCTTGTTAGCTTTTTGAGTTAATTTCGGGTTGAGTGAATGCTGGCGCATGTGGCTGCCGCTGCTCACCCACAGAAAAAATATTTTGTGACTGTAAAGTGACCTTGAGAGTTTTGAAAGGTGCTTATAAATGAAATGTATTATTATTAGTGGTAGTATAAAGTTTACGTGGAGTCAAAATAAATGTGTTCCCCAACTAGAACACCAGAGGGCGCGATTTCGCCATTGCGGCGAATGAGTCATCGTGACAGGATCGAACCTTACTAGCGCTCGGTCCGAATATCCCCGAAAAGCGCCGAGGCATAACATTGCTGCTTTTCATTTGGCGACTTGCTTTAAGAAAAAAAACGGCAACGGCAATCAGAGCCCAGCGTGTTATTCATGAACGTACGACACATTATGCAAATGCCGGGCGAGCTAACGCCGCTGCGAAATCAACTCTATTTTCATCAAGCGGAAAAGGAAAAGAATCCCTGATTGAGCTGTCAACTGTTTAGCATACTGAGAGGCGTTGCTAATAATTCGCTCAAGTGGCGCTAAATAAGAAAGATTTGAAAAAGGGCAATAACAGGTCTCTTCCGATCGATGAAAATACAATAGTCTTCTGTTAGCCTCGAGTCCTGATGCAAATAAAAGAAAACTTAACAGACCTCTTCAAAATACTCTGCCGCGGTTTGGAATTGAAGCGGATTTACTGTACGAGGGACAGGAGACGTGAGACAATCTCTTTTAGTCAATAGATGCTACAACTTTGTGTTTGCTTTCAAAACATAGCTTGTAGCAGACGTCCACATTTCACCATGATGTCCCTGATCCATTGGTGAAAAGGACACTTTGATCCTCTTCTCTTTTATTGAACTGCTTCATACGACAAAGACGGTGTGGAAAGTGCTTGGATTGAATGACCTTCTGTGTCTTTGTGTCGACACTCCCCTACTTACAAACATTCAGGTTATGAAAATTCAGGTTACGAACATTCAGGTTACGAAGAACGGTACATACAAACCTTTTTTTAGTAAAATATGTAGTATTCTCTCCAGTGGTACATGTACAGTACATATCTTTATAGACATATATTTTATTCAATGTTTATTTTTCAGTACAAACCAATACAGGTATACTGTACAAGCCTTAAACATTCTTATATAAACCTTAAACATACATTCCATACAAAATATAGCACTGAAGCAACTTACGAACAAATTCACCTTACGAACGACCACTCGGACCGTGTCTTGTTCGTAAGTTGGAGAACTTCTATGTACAGACTCTTCCCTACTTACGAACATTCAAGCGACCACTCGGACCGTGTCTTGTTCGTAAGTTGGAGAACTTCTATGTACAGACGCTTCCCTACTTACGAACATTCAAGTTACAAACAACGGTAACTACGAACATCTTTGTAGTAACATATGTAGTATTCTCTCCAGTTATACATGTACATATTTTTATGGGGCATATACTTTATTTAACATACTTATACAAGCCTTAAACATACTTATACATACCTTAAACATACTTACATAAACCTTAGACACACTTATATTAACCTTAAACATAAATTGCATACAAAATATAGCACTGAAGCAACTTACAAACAAATTCAACTTATGAACGACCGTTCGGAACGTCTAGTAATTGGGGAGTGTCTGTCTTTTTTGTCTTTTTTGTTCTTTTGACTTCAAGATGGCGCAGCGAGAGTGACTGCCTTCACAGCAGCTCCAGTATTTTGTTTTTCTACTTCTTCTTTTCCTTTCTTCTTCCTTTCATCACTTTGCTGCTGTGAAATGTCAATTTCGCCAGTGTGAGACAAATAAAGGCTAATCTAAAGTATGATAATAATAATACATTTAATATATAAGCGCCTATCAAAACTCTCAAGGTCACTTTACAGTCACATGATACGTTTTTCTGCGGGTAAGCAGCGCCAGCCACACGCGCCAGCGTTCACTCAACCCGTAAGTAACTCAAATAGATAGAAAGCTAGCTAGCCGATGGATGGATGGATGGATGGATGGATGGATGGATGTCGAGGGCCCAAAATATCCTCGATTTTTTTTTTTTTTTTTTAAATCCGATATCTGAGCTAACCCGAAACTCAAAACAGTTTCTCAGTGACCGCAAGGAAATGGAAGGGGACTGGAAATGTCAAAATAAAATGACGTCAAAGAGGCACACCGGAGCGGAATGTCAAGGTGATTGCTCCCGTTTGTACCGGCGAAAGGTTACAGAGTACGAAAAGGACAGATGGAAATTTTGAGCTTGGTGTTTTTACGTCAAGGCTTCTTCTCGAAAAAGACGATAAGATGCGTGGGATAATAGCAACGTGAGTGGCGCCGTCATTTGCCGCCATCCTCTTGTCTGATTATTTGAGTGCCTTTTCAATGAGCGCCGGGATAATTACGACGTATTATAATTCGGCCGATAGTTCCTGTTTGAAATCCGTCACCCTCTCGTGGATGTTCCGCCTGAATATTGTGAATCTGCAAGGTTCTGGTGTTGAAAGACGTTGATGGATAATGACATAGGAGTGATTGAGTGCGATGCAGTTTGTGCTTGCGGCGCGGCGAACAGTACGCGACGTGTGTTTAGACGGCGTAAAGTCGAGATTCCCGGTGCCATTCATTTTTAGATTTTCTTTTTTTTTTTTTAACTATATATTATTTATTTATTCTTTTATGTTAAATTTTATTATATTTTCTATATTTTTACTATTTTTATTATTTATTCTTTTATGTTAGATTTTATTATATTTTTACTATATTGGTTTATTATTTATTCTTTTATGTTCGATTTTATTATATTTTCTATATTTTACTATATTTATTTATTATTTATTCTTTTATGTTAGATTTTATTATATGTTCTATATTTTACTATATTTATTTATTATTTATTTATTCTTTTATGTTAGATTTTATTATTTTTCTATATTTTTACTATATTTATTTATTATTATTTATTCTTTTATGTTAGATTTTATTATATTTTCTATATTTTACTATATTTATTTATTATTTATTCTTCTATGTTAGATTTTATTATTTTCTATATTTTTACTATATTTATTTATTATTATTTATTCTTTTATGTTCGATTTTATTATATTTTCTATATTTTACTATATTTATTTATTTATTCTTTTATGTTAGATTTTATTATAGTTACTTTTTTTACTATATATTTTAGATATATTTATTATTATTAATTATGTTAATTTATATTATTTTTATATTTTCTATATTTTGTCTATATTTATGTATTATTATCTATTATGTTATTTCCGGGTTGAGTGAACGCTGGCGCGTGTGGCTGCCGCTGCTCACCCACAGAAAAACGTATCCTGTGACTGCAAAGTGACCTTGAGTGTTTTGAAAGGCGCTTATAAATGGAATGTATTATTATTATTATTATTATTATTATGTATTACATTGTATTTTGGACAGCAGCCCCCATTTCAAGCTCAGATAACAAAACATAAACAAAACATTTCAAGCCATTGAACTACGACTGAGAGCTTACACAGACGTATTGAACTAAAAAGTAATTGCTAGCGGCGTAACGGCGAAATGCCGCTTCACCGTGTTTGTACGCAACCGTTTCCGTTAAAGTTCTTTTAACTCCTTCACTGCCAGATATGTGCAAAAAATGTGTCCACTCAAGTGCCAGGGTTTTTGTCATCGTCAGTCGAATTCCAGGACACACAGAATATTGAGTTTGAGGACGACATAAACATTAGACTTAAACCTTAGACTCTCTTCTTTCATCAGAAAAAAAATAGTTAATTCCTAAATGATATGGGTCTGGAGTTATATAAGCTTGAAATGTGGGCAACTGTTCAAAATACAATACAATACGTACATATTTATTTATGTTACAGCTTCAGCTGTTGTCAAAGCGCTAACATGGACAAAAGGGAAATGCTGCCCCCTTGTGGAAGGGAAAACATTTGCCAGAGGTCTGGCCAGTGCTTCATCAGCACCCAAGCATGAAAAAAAAACAATCTATTTTCAATTCCCGAATAAATTTATGAATGGCAGTGAATGAGTTATTTTTTTCATAATTTTTCTGATAAAAGAAGAGAGTCTAAGGTTTCTTATGCCGCATTGAATGTTGATGTAGTCCTAAAACTATATAAATATTCTGTGGGTCCTGGAATTGGAGTGACAATGACAAAAACCCTGGCACTGGAGTGGACACATTTTCGCACATTGTCTGCCAGTTACAAATCACACAGTCTTGTTATTGCGTCCATCTTGAAACCGAACACCAAATCTCCTAGCTTTTCCCGCTGCTCGGGCTAACCGCTACGCTAACTGGCTGCGCCGCAACAGCGTGTGACAGGCTTGGGGGTATGAGCTACGGCTGGCTAGCCGGCTTCGCTCTCCTTGAAGTAACTCATCCTTGCCTGGCTGCAAGTAAATTGTAAGACTTGTGACAAGAATCATGCTCAGCCAAGGATCCCGACGAGTAGCTCAACACGGGACACGTCGAGCCAGAAGAGAGATCACGCCAAGCCGCCGCGTCCGACCGGCTAACGGGAAATGTCCTTGAATAAAGCCAAATAATTATTTACTGCGACAGTCGCGCTAGAAAATTGAGCGCTAGCGTGTTCGCAAGCGTCTTGCGGCGGCGATGAACTGATTGAGCAGCAAATTAGCAGTTGATTTCGGAAGTGTCACGAGAGGAAAATAACGCCGCAGCTGCACCACGAGCAAAACCGTCCGAATCACAGAATCGAAACCCGTCGCGACGACCGGCCAAGTACTGTGACACCTTGGCTTACGAACTTAATTGGTTCCCAGACAGTGTGTAAGGTGAAAAGTGTGTATCCCAAAAATTAATTTCCCATAGGAAACCATTAAAATGAGAATAATCCGTTCCCAGGTCCCCATAAAACATAATTTTCTAATTTTCTAAGCCTTAAAACTAAACAAAATATACCTTATTTTATGTATAATAAATGTGCTATGGTATTATAATTATAGAAATAAACTGTACTGTATAATAAAGTCATTTTATTCACCTTTGTGATGGTTGTTGATGGCCTGATGGAGTGGCCGGTTTCATCAGCATTAAACACTTGATGAGGAACATAACCTTCTTCTTTCACTATCTTGTGGAATTATCCCTTGGAGGTGCTTTCTCTGCCATAATTTTACCTTGTTCCTCATTAAATCTAGCAGACATTTAAACAGCTTCTTCCCCCAAGCCATTAACTCTTTCAACAGTAGCCCAACTGGAATTGTATAGTGCCTCTTTGCATTTTTTTGTGCTAATGATACTAGTGCAGCGTGTTCGACCGGAAACAAATTCCTTGTGTGTTCTACATACTTGGCAACAAAGATGATTCTGATTCTGATCTAAACTCTGTTTAGCTGGGTTGATAGCTTTTTGCATCAAGTGTACAGATGGCTTGCGCGGGTTATTTGTGGAGCCTGATTGATGGGATATTTTAACCTTGCAGTCTCCACTCTGCCTTTGAACTATCAAAGTTGAAACGAGTCCAAATGTTAACGTTTAACGTTCGTAAACTGAAAAGTTTGTAAGCCAAGGGGTTCGTAAACCGAGGTATCACTGTATTTGGAATATATATATTTTTTTAATTATCTATATTTATATATTATTTTTGGCAAATCTTTTTTTCATTCATTCAAGGTGCACCTTATATGCTGATGCGCCTTATAGATGGAAATAGTTTAAAAATACACCATTCGTGGGTGTGCGCCTTATACTCTAGTGTGCCTTATACGTAAAAAAAGTTTGATAATACACCATTCAGTGAAGGTGCGCCTTATACTCCGCTGCGCCTTATACACAGAAAAAGTTTGAAAATACACCATTCGTTGAAGGTAATAATAATACATTTCATTTCGAAGCGCCTTTCAAAACTCTCAAGGTCACTTTATAGTCAGAGGATAAGTTTTTCTGCGAGTGAGCAGCGGCAGCCACATGCGCCAGCGTTCACTCAACCCGTAATAACTCAAATAGATAGAAAGTTATCTATTAGCATAACCAATAGCTAGCTAGCTAGCTAGCTAGCTATTGGTTATCTCTTAGCTAAATAGCTATCTAGATAGCTAGCTAGATTCAACCCATATTCACATACAAGTCCCTCTTAATTATGTACAGTATTGGTGAAAACAATTGATTTCAGAAATGCATTTCTATGTTTTTATGTTCCTGTTGTGTTTATTCTTTTGCTTTGTGTTGACTATTATGTGAAGCGCTTTGTTACAGCTGCAGCAGTAGTGAAAGCGCTATATAAATTAGCATGTATTGTATTGTATTGTGCGTCTTATGATCAATGATCATCACAATCAAGTGTCCCTTTAACTTAGGTGCGTGTGCCTTATATGTACTCCGCTGCGCGTTACACACCGGAGAATCCGCTAATTGTTAGCTTTGTGGTCTGCAACAACGAATGGTCTAAAAATGACGATAGATGTTTAATTTGCTAAATTTGGATATGCCCCCCTTGCTGTCGTGGTATCGATTTGAACCCCCCCCCCTCCCCTCCCTCGTGATCATTTGTACACCCCATAATTTTCATCTAGCTTATACTGTTGAGTCACTTGCGCTGATCACTTGGCGGCAGCTCGTCGACGTGACGCGGATCAAAGGGGGAAGAAGGCGAGCTGCTGCTGGGCAGGGGAGAAAAGGGTGGGGGGTGCGCCACGGTGGGGTGCGGGGGGAACTGAAAAGAAGGCAACGATAAAGCCAAATGTCTGCCTTGGAGAGGAAAGAACACGGCGACTGGAGCTCCACATGCTGCAGAAGGCCATGCGAGGGAGGCATGGAGTTAAGACGCTTGCACTGCAAAGCGGCGTAAGGGTGGGGGGGGGGGGGGGCGGATCTCTTGTGACACACTCGGCCGGCTTTGATTGAAGTCTGGGCCAATTAGCGCAAAGAGCATTGAGCTACAGCTGCACTCTTCTCTTCATTTCTCGCGCGCACAATGGCCGACCAACGCAAATAGCCGGCGCCACGCTGTCGTCTTGGTATTGCGCTGCGGCGACGGGGCGAGGACGCTCTGTGTATGAATGAGGAAAAGATTCAAGATTTTTTACTTGGGAGGGGGTTTCTGCCAGATGGGGCGCTTTCTCGTAAACGGACTTTAGCTTTGCAGCGCAGCGCATATATTCCATCGCCGTGTTGTGTATCCACTGGCGAATGCGATGCGGTCTGATTGACTCTGACGACAGCGTGACAAAGGGGAATTAGTTAAAATCAAGTCGCTATTTTGGCCGATACATTTGAATGAAAAACGAAAAAAAAGCAAAAATAAACACGCCCCAGTTTTGGGCCAAACGAACTTGGACCCAGTTTTGGGCCAAAGGAACTTGGCCTAGTTTTGGGCCAATACGTTTGAATGATTTTGAAACATACCATCGGACAACTTCACCTAATCTGTTTGAATAACATCACCAACAGAAACTATCATGGCCCAGTTTTGGGCCAAACGAATTGGCCCAGTTTACGGCTAAACAAAGCCAGCCCTGTTATGGGACAAACAAATCTGGCTCAGTTTTTGGACTAATTAAACCAGGCCCAATTTTAGGCCAAATGAACCTGGCCCAATTTTGGGCCAAACAAACTTGGCCCAGTTTTGGGCCAATACGTTTGAATGATTTTGAAACATACCATCGGACAATTTTACCTAATCTGTTTGGATAACTTCACCAACAGAAACTATCATGGCCCAGTTTTGGGCCAAACGAATTGGCCCAGTTTACGGCAAAACAAACCCAGCCCTGTTATGGGCCAAACAAACCTGGCTCAGTTTGTGGACTAATTAAACCAGGCCCAATTTTAGGCCAAATGAACCTGGCCCAGTTTTGGGCCAAACGAACTTGGCTAATATTCCTCGACAGCCGCACAATATGTGCTGAGTCATAGCGTTTGCGAATCGCTATCATTCCATTGCTAGCTTGCGGAGATCTGCTGTCTTTTGCCGCAAACAACGAATGAAAGGCAGTTGGGAAGCGTGTAAACCGAATAAACTGTATTTGCACCAAGTCAGAGTACCGCACTGCTCGACTTTTTTAGCACGCTACGCTATTGCCTCCATTTTAAGTCCAACTCACAAGCCCGGAATCCTCATGTGGGATCTTTCCATCCTGACGCTTTTCTCTTTCCCAAAGACAATTTCTCCCTTTGCTGCTCCTCACAGTCGAATGACGCCGCCTTTCCCAAGAAGTTAATTTGCCTCCAGCTACTTAAAAAGCGCAATAAAGTTTCCAACTAGCGCAGGTGTTTCTTTGGGCGGCGCTCTTCCAAGTGTGTCAGGCTTTTCACAATGGCCGCCATGTTGGATCCAAATGAAATATAACGAACGCAGACACACACAAACAGCGTAGTGGACAAGTTGGCTTGAAATTGATGCATATCGCTAAAAGTTATTTTTAGTATGATGTCAAAAAAGTTTTCTCTTTAAAAAATATGTATTTTTTTAACTCATTCACTGCCATTCATGAATTTATTCGGGAATTGAAAAGTGTGTTGTGGATCCGAATTTATTCAGGTTTTGCTTTTTCATGCAGGGGTGCTGATAAAGCGCTGGCCATGGCCTCCGGCAATGTTTTTTTTCCTTCCGCAAGGGGGCAGCATTTCCATTTTTAGTATGTTAGCGCTTTGTTCCAGCTTCAGCTGTTATTAAAGCGCCATAAAAACCAATATGTATGGATTGCATTGTGTTTTGTGCACCCCCCAAGCCCCCATTTTAAGCTCAGATAACTCCAGACCCATATAACTTAAGGAATTAACTCTTCTGATGAAAAATGATATACAACGGTTTCTTAACGCTGAATTATCTAATATTTATGAAGTTCTAAAACTCGATTTGAGTGAAAATGACAAAAACCCTGGCACTGGAGTAAACACATTTTTGCACGTCTGGCATTTAATGAGTCAAGTATTTATTTATTTATGTATTTATTTATTTCTTTATCTATTTATGTATTCATCCATTTATGTATTTATTTATTAATCTATCTATTAATCTTTCTATTTATTTATTCATGTATTTATTATATACATGCCTTCCTATTTTTTTCTTCCTACTAATTAGTATTTTCATCTATTTATTTAATAATAATAATAATACATTTGATTTCTAAGCGCCTTTCAAAACTCTCAAGGTCACTTTACAGTCACAGGATTAGGTTTTTCTGTGGGTGACCATATTTATTTATTATATACATGCCTTCCTATTTTTTTCTTCCTACTAATTAGTGTTTATTTGTTTATTTTTTCAGCAATTTATTTATTCATCTATTTATTCATCTATTTATGTATTTATTTATGTATCTATTTATTTATGTATTTATTATATACATACCTTCCTATTTTTTCTTCCTACTAATTAGTATTTATTTATTTATCTATTTTGTTTATGTATTTATTATATACATACCTTCCTATTTTTTCTTCCTACTAATTAGTATTTATTTATTTATCTGTTTACTTTTTCAGCAATTTATTTATTCATCTATTTATTTATCTATTTATGTATTTATTTATGTATCTATTTATTTATGTATTTATTATATACATACTTCCTATTTTTTTCTTCCTACTAATTAGTATTTATTTATTCATCTATTTATTTATCTATTTATGTATTTATTTATTTATCTATTTATTTATGTATTTATTATATACATGCCTTCCAATTTTTTTCTTCTTACTAACTAGTATTTATTCATCCATCTATTTATTTATTCATCTATTTATTTATTTATCTATTTATGTATTTAATTATTAATGTAATTAGCTCTCTATCTAATTAGCTATCTATTTATTTATTTATGTATTTATTATATACATGCCTTCCTATTTTTTCTTCCTATTTATGTATTTATTTATGTATTTATGTATCTATGTCTGTATTTATTTATTGATCTATCTCTATTTATTTCAATATTTATTCTATACATTTCCTCCTATTTTTTTCCTTTGTCCAATTCCCAAGGAAATATCGCACTAGCAAGAAGGCCGACTTTGGCGCTTCTTTGTCGTTTCTTCTCCGTCCATCCATCCATCCATCCTGCACGCTTTACAGCGCACTACCTCTCCCCCCTCCCTCCCCCATAACGCGTGCCTCCCCCTTTTCCATCACAAACGCATCTTCTCATTCTCTCTCACTGCGCATCTTTCCACACCTCCGTCTCTTTTTTTCTCACCCGCCTCATGCACTCACTTCCTTTCTCCGGGTTCCCTCTTTTACACATAAACACACATACGCGAATATACACACACACACACACACACACACACACACACGTCCCCGCGGCAAAAAATATCATCTCCGGCAGTGTATTTATTTAGGCGGAACACGCGCGCACCCCGTCCCCGCTAATCAATAGCCTGGCCATGCCTCATTTCTCATTTTTTTATTTTTCCGTTCCCAAAAAAAGGAGGAAAGCAAAAAAAGAAGGGATTTGGGAAGGATGAGAGGAGGAAATTAAGGAAGGAATGGAAAGAAAAAAGGAAGGAAAGAAAGAAATAAGTAAAGAAAGAAAGAAATAAGTAAAGAAAGAAGAATGAAGGAAGGAAGTGGAGACAAGGGGAGTCAGAGCAGTTATCCGCCTTGGAACAGCGCTACCCCCCCAGGTACCTTTCATCGTTCCCCCTTTTTTTTTGTGTGTGTGGGGGGGGGGGGGGGGGGGCGCAGCGGATGAACCCCCGCGTCCCGCCATCGTTTAGCAGCTGCAGCGGCGCCTTCATGCGGCGCGTGCGCCCCCAACGTGCGCGCTCGCAGCTGTGAGGCTGAGGGTGTCTGCGGTGATCTTAATTGTTGTTATCATTCATGCAGCGCAACCGTCCCCTCCCCCTTGTCACCTCACCCCCCTCCCCCTCGTCACCTCACCCCCCCCCCATCATCGCCTCTGCCCGCTATTAACGCCAACGCCACGCTTCCCTCGACAGACCCCCCCTTCCACCCACCGCCATCTCATGTTGTTCCCTTCACAGCCTTGCAAGGCAGATAGCAACAATGGCATCTTCCGTGGCCGGCGTGGCGATTCCTTCCATCCATCCATCCTTCCTGCTACCCTCCATCCATTTCCGTTTCGTTCATCTTCCCGCACGGGCTTTATTTTCCTCATGGCGAGGGCTGCTCGCGCGTGCGCTAACCTGGGTCTTCCGCGTCGATTTACGCGATGGATTTTCAACCCAGAATATGGCCGCCGTTAAATTGTCCATTTTCGACAGTGTCAGAAACGAAAGGGAAAATTCCATCAACACATAAAGGCATCGTTGAAATATACTCTTTCACTGCCATTCACCAATTTATTCGGGAATTGAAAATATGACGCATAGCGCCATTCCCGAATTTGTTCAGGTTTTGTTTTTTCATGTTTGGGTGCCGATAAAGCGCTGGCCGTGGCCTCTGGCAATGTTTTTTAACTTCCACAAGAGGGCAGCATTTCCCTTTTTTTCTATGTTAGCGCTTTGTTCCAGCTTCAGCTGTTACTAGCTGGCTATTAGATATCTATTAGCTAGCTTGCTAGCTTTCTATCTATTCGCTATATTTGCTATCTAGATCCCTGGACGGCTCTCTAGCTAGCTATCTATTAGCTAACCAGCTAGCTTTCTATTTATTTGAGTTACTTCCGGGTTGAGTGCATGCTGGTGAATGTGGCTGCCGCTAGTTAGCTATTGTCTATCTCTTTGCTATCTAGCTCCCTGGACGGCTATCTCGCAAGCTCGCTATTCGAGTCAGAAGCATTAGCTATATAGCTAGCTTGCTATCTATCAGCTATCTATTGGCTAGCCAGCTAGCTTTCTATCTATTCGAGTTATTCCGGGTTGAGTGAACGCTGGCGCGTTTGGCTGCCGCTGCTCACTCACAGAAAAACCTATCATGTGACTGTAAAGTGACCTTGAGAGTTTGGAAAGGTGCTTATAAATTTAATTTTTGTATTATTATTGTATTATTATTATTATTATTGCATTGTATTTTGGATATCTGCCCTCATTTCAAGCTCATATAACTCCAGATCCATAGAATTTAGGAATTAACTCATTTTTTTTCTGATGAAAGAAGACAGTGTAATGTTTCTAATGCCCCGTTGACTGTTTATGTCGTCCTAAAACTCAAAATTCTGTGGGCGCAGGAATTGCAGTGACAATGACAAAAACCCTGGCACTGGAGTGGACATTTTTGTACGTCGCCTGGCGGTGACCAAAAAAGCATTTCAGGCTAAACTTTATCTCTCGTCTCTCCTGCCGCCTTCTCTGTTCCAGGCACCCTCTCTTCGCGCCGTACATATCCGCCCCCCCCCCCCCCCCCTCCCCGGCAGGTTGCCATGGTCGCCTTACCGACTCTCACTCTCCTGCTGGTCCTGGCCGAGTGGCGATTCCCGGCGGCCGCCTCGCCCCACCTGCTGCTGCGGCCAAGCCCGCGGGAACGCGACGCGGGGGCAACCATGAACTTCAACATCGCCGTCATCCACGCCGGCGCCGCCGCGCAGGCCGAGGCGGCGCCGGCCGGGCCCGGGAGCCGGGCGGCGTACCCGGGCTTCGGACGCGTGTACGGTTCCCTGGGGGAGAGCGTGGTCACCCAGTGGGGCTCCGCTAACGTCATCTGGCTACAGGTTGTGGATTGTCGCACTTGGTCGGCCTCGTTTGAAGGGAGCGGGCGGCCATTGTTGAAAAAAAAAAAATCATTCATTAGCTTGGCTGAATGGTAGCGCGCGGCGTTTTGCAATCAAGCTAGCTGGCAAATAGCCCATATTCTTCATCTCATGCATATTGCCTGCACCCTGCGTATCGCTAACACAAAGTTAATCTATTACCTATCTATCCAGCTGTCTAGCAAGCTAATGGCTGGCTATCTATTGGATGTCTAGCTGGCTGGCTGGCTATCTATTAGCTATCTATCCAGCTAGCTGGCTATATATTTCCAGCTAGCTAGCTATCTATTAGATATCTATTAGCGAGACAGTTGTCTGGCTAGCTCTTAGCTACCTATTACCTATTTGCTGGCTGGCTGGCCATCTGTTAGCTATCTATCCAACTCGCTAGCTATTAACTAGATAGCTAGTTGGCTGGATGTCTATTGGCTATCCAGCTAGCTGGCTATCTATTAGCTATCGAATAGCCAGCTAGGTAGATTTCGATCTATTTGAGTTATTTTGAGTTGAGTGAATGCTGGTGCGTGTGACTGCCGCTGCTCACCCACAGAAAAACTGATCCACTAAAGTGACCTTAAGTGTTTTGAAAGGCGCTTACAATTGAAATGTATTATTATTATATGGCTATTTAGCTGGCTAGCTATTAGCTATCTATTGGCTCACCAGCTAGCTTTCTATGTATTTGAGTTACTTCTGGGTTGAGTGAATGCTGGCGAATGTGGCCGCCGCTAGCTAGCTATTTGCTATCTATTTGCTATCTATTTGCTATCTAGCTAGCTATCTATTGGCTCGCCAGCTAGCTTTCTATGTATTTGAGTTACTTCCGGGTTGATTGAATGCTGGCAAATGTGGCTGCAGCTAGCTAACTATTGGCTATCTATTTGCTATGTAGTTCCTTGGACAGCTCTCTAACTAGTTAGCTATTAGCTATACAGCTGGCTGGCTGGCTATCTATTAGCTATATTTTGGCTTGCCAGCTAGCTTGCTATCTATTTGACTTACTTCCGGGTTGAGTGAATGCTGGCGAATATGGCAACCGCTAGCTAGCAACCTCCCTGGCTGGCTGGCTAGCTAGCTAGCTAGCTATTTGAGTCAAGAAACATTAGCTATGCAGCTAGCTTGCTATCTATTGGCTAGCCAGCTAGCTTTCTATCTATTTGAGCTACTTCCAGGTTGAGTGAACGCTGGCGCGTGTGGCTGCCGCTGCTCACCCATAGGAAAACGTATCCTGGGACTGTAAAGTGACCTTGAGAGTGTTGAAAGGCTCCTATAAATGGAATGTATTATTATTATTATGATTATTTTTACCCCCGCCCCCCCATACCACCTCCTTGTCTTCCCCCCATCCTCAAGGTGAACGACAGTAGCCCAAAGACGGTGCTGTCGCAGCTGTGCGATCTGCTGGTGGCGCGGCCCCTGCAGGGTCTGGTTTACGAAGAGGAGCGGCCCCCCCGCACGGCCTGGGGTCCGCTGGCCCCCATGTTGGAGTTTGTGTCGGCGCAAACGGGACTGCCCATCGTGGCTGTCGGAGGGGGAGCGGGGCTGGGGAGGATGCCACAGGTAAAGGGGGCGGCGGCCACAATGGCCGATGTTGCGCGCGTGTTAGCCTCTGATTGGGCGCAGCGCCGTAAAATGGACTCGCGAGGGGGCTTTCCGAGGGACTTTGTGGGTGGCGCTATTGTTTATTTTGGGAGACATTGTAGCATTTAGGTGACTCAAATGCCTGTTTAAAAATACATACATAAATACATATGTCAATACATTGACTTACATTGTACATACATAAACATAAATGCGTAAATACATAAATAGATGGGTAAATATAATGTGAATACAAAAAATAGATAAACAGATCAAATAAGAATAATAATATTGCATTTAATATTACATTTTATTTTCAAGCGCCTTTCAAAGCTAAATGAATACATAAATACATACATGCAGGAATACATCAATAGATGAGTAGATAAAATGCTAAAATAAATACATTAATAAATACATACACATGAATGAATAAATACATACATGCATAAATACATAAATAGACGAAATTGATAAACATAAATAAATAGATAAATAAATAAATAGATGGGTAAATATAGTACAAAAAACTGATTAAATAAATAAATGAATTAAATAAATGAATACATACATAAATACTTAAACACATCACATAAATGCACAAATAAATACATGAATAGATAAACCGCTAAAATAAATACATAAATAAATGAAATCAATAAACAGATAAAATAAATAAATACATCCATACATACATAGATTTATATAAATAAATACATAAATAGATGGGTAAATATAATGTAAATACAAAAAATAAACAGATTAAATAAATAAATGAATACATAAATAAATACTTAAATACATAAACATAAATACATAAATGCATGAATACATAAATAGATGAGTAGATAAAGAGATTAAATACATGAATGAATAAAGAAATAAATACATAAACAAATGTACAAATAAACAAATAGATAAATAAATACACATATACATACATACATACATACATACATACATATACATACATACATAGATGAATGGATGAGTAGATAAACAGATAAAATAAATAAATACATGCATAAATATATTAACATAAATACATACAAATGGATGGGTAGATAAACAGATTAAAAAAGTAAATGAATGAATAAATAAATAGATAAATACATATATAAATACATAAAGAGATGAGTAGATAAACAAAATAAATATAGATAAATAAATAAATAGCCAACGCGGACATTTTGACAGCTTCTTCCACAAGCCGCTTCGATTCCCCCACGTGTGACACTTGGCCCAAATCCGTGTTTTGCCCGTCAGGAACAACAATTGGAAATCACAGCGATCTATGTTACCACGACGACTCGTCTCATGACCGCGTCTGCCCCCCCCCCCCCCCCATCGATGAAGACAACAAGTGTTCTGGCACGAAGCCGTAGGTCAGGCGTGCAGCAACTCGCCTGCTACAAATCTCTAAATGCTAGCAAGTGGGCCTGCGGTGCTGGCCCAAAGGCGGCACTTGGGATCCACTTCCCTAAAAGGGCTCCCATCTGGACCTGCTGCTGCACAACACCCCCCCCCCCCCCCCCCCCGCCTCCCACTACCACACATTAAAACTTGCCTCGTCGTTGCGCATCAATCAAAATAAAAGCCCTTCAGAGTTGACAGGCTGTAAAATGATATGCTGGCGCAGAGTGGCTTCGTTTTTCCGCCATCGTTTTAACAACTTTTTTTTTTTTTTTGCGCCATTTTATTTTATTCTTCATTTTTTTCTAACCTGGTTTGCGACATAAATATTACACAAATAAATAAATACTAAACAAAATTAAATGAACAGATAAATAAACAATACACAAATAAATAAATAAATACATAAATGAATAAATAAAAGATACAGAATTATATAATACCTGAATAAATAAATGATACACACAGAAATAATACACAAATACCCAAATAAATAAATAAACAAATGAATAAATACACAAATAAATAATACCCAAATAAATAAATAATACCCAAATAAAAATAAATGAACAAAATAATAAATAATACACAAATAAATAAATAATACACAAATAAATAAACAATACACAAATAAAAACAAATAAATAAATAAATAAAATATACAGAATTAAATAAAACACAAATAAATAAATAAATACACACATGAATAAATAATAAATAAATAATACCGAAACAAAGAAATACATAAACAAATAAATAAGTAATACGCAAATAAAAATAAACAAACAAATAAATAATACACAAATAAATAAATAAGTAATAAATAGATGAATAAAAGATAGAATTAAATAATACCCAAAAAATAAATAAATCCATCAATAATACTCAAATAAATAAATAATAAACACATAAATAATACACCAACAAAATTAATAATGCACAAATAAATACACAATAAACAATTATAGAAAAAAATAAGACACAAATAAATAATACACAAAAAATAAATAAACAAATAAATAATACACCAATAAATACATATACATACGTCGGTTTTCGACCATAATCCATTTCAGAAAACTGTTCGAAACCCGATTTGTTCAAAAACCGAAACAGCACTAAACAAACACACACAAAACTTTATTTACACAACCATAACAAAGACACTAAAAGCATAAAAAAAAAAAAACCGCATTGAAAACTCTAACCAACGCTAACCTGGTCTGCGACTGTCTCCCCGCCCCCTCCCAGGAAACGGGATCCATCTTTCTCCAGTTCAGCTCCTCGACGGCCCTCCAACTGGAGGTGATCTTCGAGGTGCTGGAGGAGTACGACTGGACGTCCTTCTCGGTGGTGTCCACGCGTCACCATGGTTACCAGGAGTTCCTGTCGGTGGTGGAAGGCCTGACGGACGGCTCCTTCATCGGATGGGAGAAGAAGAGCGTGGTCGTACTCAATGTCACCGATGACCCCGGCGGGGGGCGAACGCGAAGGCTATTGAAGGAGAACGAGGCGCAGGTGAGGTGGGGGGTGGGGGGGGGGGTCAACACATCTATATTTTAACGGCGCCAATCACTTTCACGGATTTGTCAACTTTTTTTTTTTTTTTTTTTTTTTGCACGATGTTAGCATGGTTAGCACGCGGTTGGCTTTTTCTTTTCACTCATTCGCTGCCATTCACGAATTGATTCGGGAATTGAAAATAAGAACAAATAAATAATAATTAATAATAATAATAATAAATAATACATAAATAAACAAACAATAATAAACCACAAATACATAAATAATAGACACATAAAAAGTAAATAAACAAACAAATAAATAAGACATACATAAATAATACAGAAATAAATAAACAAACAAATAAATAATACAGAAATAAATAAACAATAAATAATACACAAAAAAACAAATCAACAAATAAACAAACAATAAATAAATAATACATAAATAAATAAACAAATAAATCATACACAAATAAAGAATAAATAAATACACAAAAACAAAAAACAACAAATAATAATACAGAAATAAATAGACAAACAACTAAATCATACACAAATAAATAAACAATAAATAAATAATACACAAAAAAACAAATAGATAAACAAACAACAAGTAAATAATACAGAAATAAATAAACAACAAATAAATCATACAAAAATAAACAAACAGTAAATACATAATACACAAAAAAAAATCAACAAACAAATATAAATAAACAACAAATTAATAATACAGAAATAAATAAACAACAAATAAATCATACGCAAATAAATAAATATATAATACACAAAAAAACAAATCAACAAACAAGAAATAAATAATACAGAAATAAATAAACAAACACTAAATAAATAATACACTAAAAAACAAATCAACAAACAAACAAATAATACACAAATAAACAAACAATACACAGATAAATAAAGAAACAAACACACATAACTTTATTTTTATACAACCATCACAAATACACAAAAAACAGTCAAACCGCATTAACTCAAAAGTGAATACATTTGACTCGTCGTCGGAAAAGTATGACAAATGGATGAAAATGTCCATTTTCTTACAACTCCCCATCCCCGACATACGCCTCACGTCGCTGTAAAAGAGTCCAATTCCAATCCAAGGTTGAATGCTTGGTTTGGTTTCCTAATCAATTCTCCAGAGACGCTGTGGAGCTTAAACAGATGCGACACCATCTTGTTCGACTTTTTGCGTCGTAGCCTCGACACGGTCCACATTATGGCGCTCGTTACTGAACAGGAAAGACGACGGGAGGTCACGGCGCAAAACGTCATTTGCTCGTATCTAACCTTGAACCTTTAAACGCCTCCCATCACACCGACTGTACATTCATCGTTCCCCTCGGACGCGTTGCTACTCGGCTTTGAAAACGCTGCCTGTCGTTTGTTTTCTTGTACTTGGCTCTCCCTTGCGTCGTTCTTTGCCTGGAGACAAGACCACCACACGATCCCCCCCCCCCCCACTCCCCACCTGACCTCCATTGCCTGCCGTCCGTCTTGTCGTGTGCTTTTAGTTCAGGGTCTCAATGGCGTCATTAATGCCCCGACATGGCCGCTTTGCTGCCTTAAGACTGCTAGCGTTTGCACGTGCCAGCTAACTTCGTTAAAATGTGTTTATCTATCTAGCTAGCTAGCTATGAAGGTAATAATATCTATCGAGCTAGCTATCTCGTTATCAAGCTATATAGCTATGTAAGTATCTAGTTATTTTGCTGCCTAGTTATTCTATCTATGGCTCATCGAGCTATCAAGCAATCTGTCTAGCTAGCTATGTAGCTAGATATTGATCTAGCTATATAGCTATCGAGCTATCTAGTTATTTTGCTACCGAGCTATCTAGTATTTTTGCTGCCGAGCGATTCTATCTCTCGATGTATCGAGCTATCAAGCAATCTATCTAGCTAGCTATGTAGCGAGCTATCTAGTTATTTTGCTACCTAGCTATCTAGTTATTTTGCTACCTAGCTATTTTGCTATCTAGCTATCTAATTATTTTGCTACCTAGCTATCTAGCTGTCTAGCTACCTAGCTATCTAGTTATTTTGCTACCTAGCTGTCTAGTTATTTTGCTACCTAGCTATCTAGTTATCTAGTTATTTTGCTACCTAGCTATCTAGCTATCCAGTTATTTTGCTACATAGCTATCTAGTCATTTTGCTATCTGGTTATTTTGCTACCTAGCTATCTAGCTACCTATTTATCTAGTTATTTTGCTACCTAGCTATATAGCTATCTAGTTAGTTTGCTGCCTAACTATCTAGCTATCTAGTTATTTTGCTACCTAGCTGTGGAGTTATTTTGCTACCTAGCTATCAAGTTATTTTGCTATGTAGCTACCTAGCTATCTAGTTATTTTGCTATCTAGCTATCTAGTTATTTTGCTATCTAGATACTATATCTAGTTATTTTGCTACCTAGCTATCCATCCATCATCATCATCATCATCCATCTATCTATACATGTATTTTTATGTCCAACGCTACATGACCGTTACGATAGGGCAGCGCCGGCGGCGTGTTGACTCCCGCACCGCCATAGCGTTGCCTTGCGATTTTTTTTTTCCAGCGAAAGGGCTCATAAAGGCTCGCGATCGTTTAGTGATGCCTGTGTGAGTTTACATTACACGGCGTCCCCCGCTCTCCCGCCGCTTGCGGTTTTTTCTTTTTATGCTAATGTCCTCCTCGCTACTGTCGACGGCGCGGTCTCGGGATCAATCCTCCTCGCAATCTCTCGCCATCTATCTTTTGTTCCCTTCCTTTTTGCCGCAGTTTGTGTTTTCGCCTCGTCTGTATTTTCTCCCGCCCGCCTCCATTTTTTTTACAGCACGCGTGTGCGCTTGTGTGTTTATAATGCAGATTTTCGCCTTTCTCTCTTAATTTGTTGCCCATTTTGTATTTCAGACCCCCGTTACTCTCTTAATAATAATAATAATAATAATACATTTCATTCATAAGCGCCTTTCAAAACTCTCAAGGTCACTTTTCAGTCACGGGAAAGTTTTTCTGTGGGTGAGCAGCGGCAGCCACACGCACCAGCGTTCACTCAACCCAGAATAACTAAAGATAGAAAGCTAGCTAACTAATAGCTAGCTAGCTAATAGCTAGGCAATAGATAGCCATCTAGACAGGCAGACAACTAGCTATATAACTAATAGATAGCTAGCCAGATCGCTAGCTAGCCGGCCAGTTAGCTAATAGATAGCTAATAGATAGCCAGTAGATAGCCAGTTAGACAGCTAGACAACTAGCCATATAACTAATAGATAACCAGCCAGATAGCTAGCTAGCTGGCCAGTTAGCTAATAGATAGCAAATAGAAAGCTAATAGATATCCAAGAGATAGCCAGCTAGACAACTTGCTATATAACTAATAGATAGCCAGCCAAATAGCTAGCTAGCCGACCAGTTAGCTAATAGATAGCAAATAGATAGCTGATAGAAAGCTAATAGATAGCCGGGCTAGACAACTAGCCATATAACTAATAGATAGCCAGCCAGATAGCTAGCTCGCCAGCCAGTTAGCTAATAGATAGAAAATAGATAGCTAATGGCGATCTAAGAGTTATTTTTTAGCTGTCTAGCTGAGTGGCTAGCTATCTATTAGCTATCTAATCGCATTTTTAGCTATTTATTAGCTAGCTAGCTTTCTTTCAATTTGAACTACTTCCGGGTTGAGTGAACGCTGGCGCATGTGGCTCATCCACAGAAAAAAAACTTCTCCTGTGACTGCAAAGTGACCTTGAGAGTTTGGAAAGGCGCTTGAAAATCAAATATATTATTATTATTTATTATAATAATAGCTTGTGTGTGTCTGCGCTCTTATCCCCCCCCCCCCCCCCCCCCTTGACCCCTGACCCCGCTACCAGGTCCGCCTGCTGTACTGCTCCCAAGAAGAGGCCGAGTTGGTGTTCCGGGCGGCTTGGGCGGCGGGTCAGGCGGGCGCCTCGCACATGTGGTTCGCGGTTGGACCGGCGCTGTCGGGTTTGGGCCTGGAGAGCCTCCCCAGGGCTCTGTTTGCCGTGCGGCCTCAGGGATGGCGGGACGAACCCCGGCGCAGGATCGCCAGAGGGGTGTCGGTGCTGACGCACGGCGCCGTGGCGGTGCGCAAGGATTACGGGACCACGGGCGGGCCCAACTTTGTCACCAACTGCGCCGCCGATGCCAATCAGACGCAGAGGATGCGGGGGAGGATGAGGTGAGAGAGGCGGGTCAACGGGGGAGGGCGGTTTTTAGCATCCACGCTAAAATAGATGGCGTTCCTGCGTCAGCTCGGCCAAATTATCCGGGCATCTCTAGCGGGAAGAGCGTAGCTCATGAATATTAATGCTTCACCTTTACGATAAGCCCGAGCGCTCGCTCGGGCTTATTGTCTCCCTTTGTTTTTTTATTTACAGTGATACCTTAGCTTAAAAGAAAAAGTTTGTCTGCCAAACATTTATTTCCCATAAGAAACCATTAAAATGTGAATAATGCGTTCCCAGGTCCCCATAAAACATAATTTTCTTCTAAATAAGTCTTAAAACTACACACAATACAGTGATACCTCAGTTTACGAACAAAATTAGTTCCCAGAAATTGTGTGCAAGGCCAAAAGTGTGTCTGCCAAACATTTATTTCCCATAAGAAACTATTAAAATGAGAATAATCCGTTCCCAGATCCCCATAAAACACATTTTTTTTAATAAATATAAAACATTTTCCTACTAAATAAGCCTTGAAACTACACAAAATACAGTCATACCTCTGCTTACGAACTAAATTGGTTGCCAGAAAGTGTGTGTAAGGTCAAAAGTTCATCTTCCAACAATTTATTTCCCATAAGAAACCATTAAAATGAGAATAATCCGTTCCCGTGTCCCCATAAAACATAATTTTCCGCGAAATAAACCTTAAAACTCCACAAAATATACCTTATTTTACGTACAATATATGTGCTAATGTATTGTATTCAAAGAAATAAACTGTACTGTATGATAAAGTCATTTTATTGACCTTTGTGATGGCTGTTGAAGTAGTTACCTCATGATGATATCCAAGAGAAGTTGCCGTGCTTTCTCGGTGATAATACCCTCACTCACAATGTCCCCTGCTAACTGTTTTTCGTTAATCCAAATCAACCTTTTCTATTGCCAGAGACCGTTGCTTAGACAACACAGAAACAACCTTAGCCACACGTAGCAATGGTCGACTTAGCATACTGGTACTGGGACGCTAAGTCACACGAATGCACACTTTGTTGGTGATTTTCGATGAGCTCCTTCTTCTGCTTGACCGTAATTTTGTTTTGTGTCATCTTCGGCTTAACACTAGCCTATGTTGGGGTCTTTTTTGGTCCCATAATAGGAAAAGTACTCCACTCGATAACAAACCACATCTGCACTCAAAGAAAGTGGGGAAACTAGTCCGCCAGCCACCGTGGCGCACTTCAACCGTGTGGTTTGGTGTTCTTCCGCCGAAAACTAAACTAAAGATTATATTCTGCGAATTTAATGTTCGTAAGGCGAAAAGTTCATAAACTAAAGCATTCGTAAACTGAGGTATCGCCGTTGTGGGGGAGGAAAGGAGATGGATTAGACTGGAAAATGAGCCTAAAACGTCATTTACTCGCTTATTTGCTGTGACGTTTGTAAACCAATCAAAGCACATCATCGTTCATCGTCATGGCGCCGGCGGACAATGAAAACGTCCGTCCGGCGGGATTATGGGACAAAAGGGGACTAATTTGAGGACGTGGCGGCGCGTCACATGATCTCATCGGCGAATGAAGTCCAAGCTGAGCGTCTTTTTTCCCCTCACGCAGATACTTCAGTAACATTACGCTTGGTGGGCGGGATTACTCCTTCGACGCCGACGGCTACCTGGCCAATCCCTTCCTGGATGTCATTTCCTGGACGCCTGGCAGAGGATGGGAAGATGTAAGTACATCACAACAGATTTTGATTGATTGATCGATCGATTGATTGATTGATTGATTTATTGATCGATTGATTGATTGATTGATTGATTGATTGATTGATTGATTGATTGATTGATTGATTGATTGATTGATTGATTGATTGATTGATCGATCGATTGATTGATTGATTGATTGAAAGAAGAAGTGAAGCACTTAAAAAATAAAATAAAAACGCCCCCTTTTTGATTATTTTTGTGAAACAAAACCGACACAAACTCTGTAATCGGTGTAAAGGAGGCTGTTTTATTTGAATTTCATTTGGAAATGAACCGTGTTCATTTCAAGGTTGAACCGACACCATAAAACTTTGATTCACTGTCGAGGCAATTTGAGAGAAACGTTTTTAATCTTCTTAACAGCCGTACAGGCGTACTCAAAAATAATTAAATACATAAATAAAATAAATACATAAATTAAAAAAAAAAACACTGTAATATTTGCATGCTAAAGCGCTCTTCATCTGTAATGATACAGTACATAAGCCATTAAAGCATAGGTGTCCAAATCAAGGCCCGAGGGCCAAATTTGGCCCGCCGCATCATTTTATTCGGTCATATTATTATTATTATTACTATTACAATAAAGTCTCGTTATATCGATATCGGATATATCGATAGTCTCGGTTATATCGATACTATTTCTATGCACGCACGGAGAAAATTACATGCAAACAGGGTCGGATATATCGATAGTCCGGGTTATATCGATATTTTTTCGGACTCCCTTGAATATCGATATAACGAGACTTTACTGTATTTCTATGCACGCACAGAGAAAATTACATGCAAACAGGGTCTGATATATCGATAGTCCGGGTTATATCGATATTTTTTCGGACTCCCTTGAATATCGATATAACGAGACTTTACTGTATTTCTATGCACGCACGGAGAAAATTACATGCAAACAGGGTCTGATATATCGATAGTCCGGGTTATAGCGATATTTTTTCGGACTCCCTTGAATATCGATATAACGAGACTTTACTGTATTCTTATTCTTAACACCCCAGCAGAGTCCATTGGAGTCCCCCACCCTGTGCTCTCGGTCACCAGCTGACTCCTCCTGCCACGTCCCTGAAATCGCTTTCAATTAAATGCTCCTACGCAGGTCCTTTGACTCAAATCAAGGGTACCGTTAACCCTCGTCCGTGACCCCCCTCCGTCCCCCTTCACACATGCACTAAGCCTCGCCGCCTAGAAACAAGCACGCAATCAGTATGTGTCCTATGTGGATGCTGCTGCTGCGCACAAACACCGCCAAAGCGGATAATAAGAGATCCCCCCCCCGCCCCGCCCCCGTATCTGCCGAGTATGCACATCCGCGCCGTCGGCGCTCCCTGAATATTTAACGTTGGCTTTAGAATGACTGCACCATTAACGACGGGCCGAGAGCATCGTCGTTCGGCTGCTGAAACGCTACGCAAAGGCTAGCCAAGGTTGTCGGGGTCCCTTAACCTCACGTTTGGGAACGTTTACGAAAAAAATCAGAAGGGGCTTTAGCTTTGAAATTGAAAATATGCTGTGTTTAAATTTCGGGAAGGCGGGTAGGGGGTGTCTCAATTGACCCCCACCCCCATATATTTATATAAGATATACAGTAAAGTCTCGTTATATCGATATCGGATATATCGATAGTCCCGGTTATATCGATACTATTTCTATGCACGCACTGAGAAAATTACATGCAAACAGGGTCGGATATATCGATAGTCCCGGTTATATCGATATTTTTTCGGACTCCCTTGAATATCGATATAACGAGACTTTACTGTATATATATATAAGATATAAGATATTTATATAAGAGTTTTATAACAATGATACACAAAGATTAGCTTCTTTATATTTAACATGCTAGTGTTTCTTAAACAGAATCAAAATGGCTGCCGGAAAAGGAGTGGGGAGAACAAAATGAATGTTATTGAATCCCAGAGACAATAAATTCGTCATAATTTTCCGAATTCGTACCGAGTTGGAAATGGCGAAAATGTGTGTGCGTCGTTGTGATTTGAGTCAGTGCCTTTTCAGAAAAAAATGCCACCTCTGGATCGGTCGCGCCCTCGATGATTGCCTTTGAATCCAAATTGATTTCCAAAGGGATTAAAATACATAAAGAATTCAAATCCCAAGTCAAAGCTTCACTTTTGTGTATTTGAGCGTTGTACGGGGTCTGATTGCCAAGCTGTAATCAACTCCCAAGATGGCCACTTTCACAGCCGCCGTCAAAATGTTCCGCTTGCGCCGCTGTACAAAAGAAACGAGTGTGCGGCTAAAAGAAAATCGCCATCTTTTGAGTGTGTAGGGCGAAAAGTGTGTATCCCAAAAATTAATTTACCATAGGAAACCATTAAAATGAGAATAATCCGTTCCCAGGTCCCCATAAAACATAATTTTCTAAGCCTTAAAACTACATAAACTAAAAATTACATAAATTAAAATATACCTTATTTTATGTATAATAAATGTGCTATTGCACTATAAATAAAGAAATAAACTATTGTATAATAAAGTCATTTTAGTTACCTTTGTGATGATGATCGTTGATGGCTTGATTGAATGAAATTCAGCATTAAACTTTTGATGAGGAACGTAGCCTTCTTCTTTCACCATCTTCAGGAATGATCCCTTGTAGGTGCTTTCTTTGCCATAATTTTACCTAGTTCCTCATCAATTGTGTTCTGTTTAGCTGTGTTGATAGCTTTTTGCCGAAAATGTGTGCGCGGGGTTGTGATTTTCGTCTGTGCCTATGGGAAAAAAAAATTGTCGTCAAGAGAGAGGGAAAAAATTGTGCCTTTTTAGTCAGTAAATCAAATTCACATTGCGATATATATATATATATATATATATATATATATATATATATATATATATATATATATTTTTTTTTTTTCCACGGCCATGGAAAAAAACATGACAAAGAAACGCGTGAGTCAGAGCGCGACGCGGCGGGCGCTCGCTAATGGCTCGTACGGGCTTAGCACATGTCGTCCCCCTGTAGGTCCTTTCGGCCAGACTCTGATTGAAGTGTGAGATTTTAATTGCAAGGCATCCATTTTGAATTAAGTCCGAGCTGCGGGTAGGGGGGGGGGGGGGCGGGGCTTACACGTTTTATCCAATACGTCGCCGCTATGATCTTGGAATTGCTCGCCCAAATGACATCAAGGCGTCTTTATCGGCTAGCGTGTCCGTTTGTCTGTAATCCATATCTTGCGCCGTCACGTGTGCCCGCTTAGCATTTTACTCCCCCTCCGTAATGTCCAAAATGATTATTATGCGGCTCTACGCGTCAACGGATGACGGGCGCAACAAATCTGGTGCTATCAATCAACCGAGGCTTTCGCAAGGGCGTGATTTTTGCTCGCCGTCGCGCCTAATGCGCCATTGCGATGGTAATTTAGAGGCGTTGGGTACATGTTACCATGTCAAGCTAGCAATAACGGTGTTGTAAATAACACACTGATGGAGATTTTTGTTTGTATTTTTGGGGGGGAGGCCGTCGCAATGAAGGTCGTTCATCTTGGTGGGCAATTTGCGGTGTTGTATGAGTTGATTTTCGAAGCAATCTCGCGGAATTAGTTAGCGTAGCGCCTTAGAGGGTGATCATTTGCTATCTATTAGCTATCTGGCTACAGTGCCTAGCAAAAGTATTCGGCTCCCTTGAACCTTGCAGCCTTTCGCCACATCTCCGGCTTCAAACATAAAGATATGAAATTTTAATATTTTGTCAAGAATCAACAGCAAGTGGGACACAATCGTGAAGTGGAACAACATTTATTGGATAATTTAAATGTTTTTAACAAATAAGAAACTGTAGCTTGCTATCTATTAGCTGGCTATCTATCTAGCTGGCTAGCTATCTATTAGCTATCTGGCTATCTATTAGCTGGCTAGCTATCTAGCTGGCTGGCTATCTAGCTAGCTATCTATTAGCTATCAGCAAGCTAGCCAACTTTCTATTTATTTGAGTTATTCCGGGTTGAGTGAACGCTGGCGCATGTGGCTGCCGCTGCTCACCCATAGAAAAATTGTATCCCGTGACTGTAAAGTGACCTTGAGAGTTTTGAAAGGCGCTTCGAAATGAAACGTATTATTATTATTATAATTATTATTTACATTCAATGATTCTTGTAATGGTAGGAGCGGTATTGCTAGCTTCTAATTTGCATGTCAACCTTCCACCGTATGATGCAAGCGATCCGCAACGGCGCCTTTCGTTTGACGCCGCTTCTCCGTCTTCCCCAGGTAGGCTGGTGGGAAAATGGCGTCCTGAGACTGCGCTACCCGGCGTGGTCCCGTTACGGGCCTTTCCTAAAACCTCCAGACGACGCTCAGCATCTGCGCGTCGTCACGCTCGAGGAACGACCGTTCGTTATCGTGGAACTAGCGGATCCCGCGTCGGGAACTTGCATCCGGGACTCGGTACCCTGTCGGCGGCCTCTCAACGCCAGGTTTGTTGCCTCCTTTTACAGATTTATTAAGGGTACAGTGATACCTCAGCTTACGAACTTAATTCGTTCCCAGAAAGAGTATGTAAGGCGAAAAGTTCTTCTGCCAAACATTTATTTCCCATAAGAAACCATTAAACTGAGAATAATCCGTTCCCAGGTCCCCATAAAACATAATTTTCTTGCTATTAGCTAAATAGCTGTCTAGCTAATTTGTAAAGGACAATAAGGAGACAGAATGAACTTAACACAACGAGCTATCTAGCTATTAGCCAGCTAGCTTTCTATCTATTTGAGTTACGGAAACTTTTTTCCGCCTGTTCACCTCAGATTGACCCCAGATTTTTCGTACTTCCATTGTGGGCCTTATGTTCGGCCAGTTTAGCATACAACAGCATGAAATTTTTAAATATGATAACTTCTATCATATCGTTGCCGTGTGCGACCTGCTTTCTTTTGCTCACCTCCTCAAAACCTTCATTTCACGCGACTCTTTCGCAGCGCTAACCACGAGGGGGTGGCTCCCATGAAGCAATGCTGCAAGGGCTTCTGCATCGACATCCTCAAGCGATTGGCCAAGATTGTCGGATTCACCTACGACCTCTACCTCGTCACCAATGGGAAGCACGGCAAGAAAATCGACGGAGTCTGGAACGGCATGATCGGAGAGGCGAGTGCCGACCGGGTTGTTTACTCGCGCGGGATTTTCGTTCCTCAATGCGTCGCGACACGTTTGCGACGATTGTGACTCTGTGCGGTCAGTAAAGGCGGCAGACCATCTTTTGGCCTACAGTGAGCTAACTTCTAGCTCTTGGAGTTAGTTTTTTAATTATTTTAAAATGTTTGATCGCTCAGAGCGCCTCCATCGAGGTAGCGGGGGCCTAAGCAAGACCTTCCTTGAACCGGTAGGCAGACCTGGTCTCTGCCCATCCTTAAAAATGGCGTAGATGACTCACCCGTGCCTTTCGATCAGCTTTTCCCAAGTCTGCCAATTCGTTGATCAGGTCATCCAAACTCGATCAAAGACCAGGCGTTTCGGTTCAATACCATTTTTCGGCTGCTTCGCTCTGGAAAACCAATGCCTTTGGTGTCCATCCCATGCAGGTGGTTTACAAACGGGCGGACATGGCCATCGGCTCTCTGACCATCAACGAGGAACGGTCCGAGGTGGTGGATTTCTCCGTCCCTTTTGTGGAAACGGGCATCAGCGTCATGGTCTCCCGGAGCAACGGAACCGTGTCGCCGTCGGCTTTCTTGGGTAAGAGGACTGGACTCCTCTTTGAGGTGCAGTCTCCAAACACGCTGAGGTGCTCTACACCATCAAACTCAAAAGAATACGACGTCTTTGCGGTTTTTTAGCCTAGCTAAACCGGTTCCGCTCAAAATGGAATGCGTCTTTAGCCTTTATTTCTTTATTTTTTTGAAATGGACTCTTCCGTTTGCCTCCAAAGAACCCTACAGCCCGGCAGTGTGGGTGATGATGTTCGTCATGTGCCTGACGGTGGTGGCCGTGACCGTCTTCATCTTTGAGTTCTTCAGTCCGGTGGGCTACAACCAAAGTCTACAGACTAGCAAGAGTGAGTGCAGAGTGCAAAATTGCTTTTTTTAATTATAATTATGATTATTATTTTTATTATAACGGGGTGACCTGGTGGTCCAGTGATTAGTGCGTCAAATTCAGAGTCCAGAACTGACTCCAAATAAAATCGGGACCAATGTCTGTCTATTATCTATTAGCTATCTATTACCTGGCTTTATCGAAACACTTTGTCAAAACGCTTCGTCGACATGCTTTGTCGACACGCTTCGTCGAAATGCTTCGCTGGAACGCTGAAACGGTTCATTGAAACGCTGCATTGACACGCTTCCATGAAACGATTAGTCGAAACACTCCCTCAAACCGCTTCCTCGGAACGCTTCCTCGGAACGCTTCCTCGGAACGCTTCCTCGAAACGCTTCGTTTCTTCCGCTCACCATTTTTCTTACTCCTTTCTCCGGACAGAGGCCGGCGGGTCGACTTTTACGATCGGAAAGTCTGTGTGGCTTTTATGGGCCATCGTCTTCAATAACTCGGTGCCTGTGGAGAACCCCAGAGGAACCACGAGCAAGATCATGGTGCTGATCTGGGCCTTCTTCGCCGTCATCTTCCTGGCCTCGTACACCGCTAACCTGGCCGCCTTCATGATCCAGGAGGAATACATTGACACGGTGTCAGGGCTCTCCGACAAGAAGGTACTTTGTCGCTTGAATGATCAGGAGCTGTACTAGACAATGTGTAGGGGGTCTACGGGGGTAGCCTGAAGTGTCTGACGGCTTTTCCTCTGCTATCAGTTTCAGCATCCCGAGGAGCAATACCCGCCGCTAAAGTTCGGAACGGTGCCCAACGGCAGCACGGAAAAAAACATCCGCTCCAACTACCCAGACATGCACCAGTACATGGGCAAATACAACCAGAGAGGAGTGGAGGACGCCATTGTCAACCTCAAGACCGGGTTGGTGTGCCTGAACTAAGTCTCGCTTATTTGGTTGTTTTTTTCCATCACGGTTAAGCATTTAAACGTCCTTTGGCTATTCTGGGAACATCTTTGCTCATTGAACAAAAAAAAAACTTCAAATCCAGACAGGAAGCCACAACGAGATTTAGACCGTGAAAAGAAAACGTGACTACCTAAAATGACTCCAAAAACTGTTTTCTAACTAAGGACACAGGTGATGGGCGGTAAAGGCGGGACTGACAGTAACGTAAATGCTCCATTTTACACGACGCGGTAACAACCGGGTTGCGTTACGACCGTTTTGTCGGAACGCAACCCGGTTCGTAACTCGGATGTTACCTGTATTCTAAGCCCGAGAACAGTCGGTAGGAATGAGCGGCGGTACCTCCCTTTCTTGCAGCGCGGGTGTAACGGTCTCTGGCTGAAGGAGCTACCCAGTGCAGTCAGTGACTCGGCATCGGATTAGTTTTTTTTAAATCCTACTTTCTTTCATAATTGATTTATTATTTGTGGTACAAATCATTTTGTGGCTGCGTGTATGAGTCGGCGGTTGCGTTCGAGTGCTTCCTATCGCATCGCAGCTTCTTTGCCTCACTTTTGGTCTATTCTTCATCCTCCAAGTGTTTTCTTCCTCGCTATGTCCGTATTTAAACTTTCTAATCCTCCCCTACTCTGTCGTTTCCCACCCTGAAGTGTGTAAATTTTCTCCCCCCCCCCTCCCCTTGTCACTGCGCTCTTCACGGCATATAAATCCTGATCCCCTCCACCTCCACCTCCTCCCTCGTGTATGCTTCCCTCATCTCAAGCATCATTTTATTCCTCCGGGTTTGTGTGCTAAAATCTGAAATTCGGAACGTGGTCCTCGGGGGGGTCTCGTTGTGGTTTTCTACTCTGTAATTCATTAATGAGTCGGCAATTTGGCGCCAGGTCACGCTGTCAGAGATGTTCGATCGGACACTGTGGACAAACTCGAACCCAGAAAGATTGTCTTTTACTGCCGGCAGGAGACGCAGCCATTCATGACAGACGTCTGAATTCTGCAGCCTTCTGCCAAGCTATTTATTGAGACTATATGCAAATTAAAGTGATACATTAGTAAAACATAGTTTTCTTGATTAGAATATCACACCTCTTGAGTTCTAAGCACGAACAGCTGTAAGCAATAAAACATTGTCTTTTCCATGAACTGATACATTTGTAACTTGGCTAATGAGCTCTTCCTGTGAACGGGTTTCAAGTCGTAAATTGCTCTTGTGATAAAGGAGTTTCCCAAGTCCTAAATTCTGTCCAAGGCCAGACCTCCTGGATCAGTGGTCCCCAACCTTTTTTTTGCGACACGGACCGGTTTAATGTCCGACAATATTTTCACGGACCGGCGGATAAATACAACAAAATAAAATTACTCATTTTGCTAGCTTACGGTGGGCTAATTTTAGCGGTATGTGTCACGTGATCTAGGCAAGCGTTTTGACATGCGTCTAGAGTAAGTCATAGATGGATGTAATCTGGTAGTTTTTCATTTTTCATTTTATGTAAATTATTTCTTCTTTCTGGGCAGCCCGGTACAAAATGACCCACGGACCGGTACCGGTCCGCGGCCCGGGGGTTGGGGACCTCTCTTCTAGATGAAGATGACAGTTTAACAAGCTGTGTCTGTTGACCTCAGATTGACCCCAGGTTGTCTGTGCTTCAATTGTGTATTGAGTCACAAGTGTTGACTAAACATATAACAGGATAAAACTTTTAAATATGATAACTTCTTATTGTCCATCGCACGCCAAATGATGAATGTGTTTGTTTTTGATCCTTATTCAGAAAACTGGACGCATTTATTTACGACGCTGCAGTGTTGAACTATATGGCCAGGAAGGACGAAGGTTGTAAGGTACGGACCAGCTCCCAAGCACACACTGTGCTGACGACGTAAATAGAGAGAAGTTGACATATGCGATGGGCTTTGTTTAAAGTGACCCCCCCCCCCCCCTCTGTTCAAGGTGATGACCATAGGCTCGGGGAAGGTTTTTGCCACCACAGGCTACGGTATCGCCCTGCACAAAAACTCACGCTGGAAACGTCCTCTCGATTTGGCTCTTCTGCAGCTGGTGGGAGATGGTGAGAATGACTGGGGGAGGGGGGACGGGTTGGGGGAGTAATTCAATTAATTGTAAAGGGGGGGTGTATCACGACAATAATAATAAACATTTCATTTATAATAATAATAATAATAATACATTTAATTTATAAGCGCCTTTCAAAACTCTCACATACTTTACAGTCACAGGATATTTTTTCTGCGGGTGAGCAGTACTCAAATAGATGGAAAGATAGCTAGATTGCCATTAGATAAGCCAGCTAGACAGCTATTAGATAGCTATTAGATAGCTAGCCAAATAGCTGCTAGACAGCTAATAGCTAGCTACCTAGATAGCTAGCCAGATAGGCAGCCAGCTAATAGATAGCAAGCTAGATAGCTAATAGATAGCTAGGCAGCCAGCGAGACATCTAAAAGATAGCTATTGAATAGCGATTAGATTATTTATTTCTTTAATTACAATACAATAGCACATTTATTATACATAAAATAACGTATATTTTGTGTAGTTTTAAGGCTTGTTTAGTAGAAAATTATGTTTTATGGCAACCTGGGAACGGATTGTTCTCATTTTAATGGTTTCTTATGGGAAATAAATGTTTGGCAGACGAACATTTTGCCTTACACACACTTTCTGGGAACCAATTAAGTTTGTAAGATTCAAATTAGTATAATACTAATTTGCAGTTCCTAATTGAGCCTCTAGATGGCAGCCCTTAGCACACAATTGGAACATCGCTACTGCCCAATGGATTCATTTTTACAGATGTTATTGATTTTATAACGGAGGCTGCGGGCCGGATGAACATTAACCATGTGCCGCACGGGTCTACGTCCTTGCATTGTCGAGTAATGAAGCTTCGAATTCGCTAAAATTATGTTTTATGGGGACCTGGGAATGGATTATTGTCATTTTAATGGTTTCTTATAGGAAATAAATGTTTGGAAGACAAACTTTTTGCTTTAAACACACTTTCTGGGAACCAAATAAATGTGTAAGCTGAGGTATCACTGTTGATAGCTAGCTAGGTAGCTAGCTAGCTAGATATCCAGATAGATAGATAGCTAGATAGACAGCTGGATAGTTAGATAAATGAAAAAGAAGTGAAGAGAGGAAAAAAATAAATAACAATGAAGTCGTTGCTGTGCAAAAAAAGATTTTCCCGCAATCCTGTCCAATCAAAATCAAGAACAGCATGATTTTGTCGCATATGTCGACAATCACAATACAGAGTGAGTATCCTGTGTTGTGTGTTTTGATCGATTGACGGTGAAAATACGTGTACTAGCATGTAGCAGAGATGCTAGTGGTTAGCGTTGGAAAGAAAGATGCCTGAAAAGCTCTCTTTACTGTTCGTTTGGGAGTGGGGAAAATAAAACCGAGACTAGCGCCAAGAGGAATATGATTGTCCACTGAAGAGATTGCTTGAGTAAGATGGCAACAAGCCCCTACCGCCGCCCTCCCAATATCAATTTTCCCTGCTCGGCAAAAAACAAACAAACACAAAAAAAAACAATAAAATGAAATGATCTTTATGAGTCCTGGTTGGAATAAGAACATCACGACTCAGGCGTTGATTCGCGCCTTGTTCCCGACATGGACAGGAAGTCCAAAAAAAGGAAGTCGAAAAATCCGACTGGACCCTCCGCACCCTGCCCACCACCTTTTCCAGTGTCTCCTCCTCAGGCAGGTGCTACCTGCACCAAATCCAGCAGATATTTAAACAGCTTCTTCCCCCGTCGATCATAAACTATATTAGCTAGCTGGCTAGATAACTATTAGCTATCTAGCTAGCTTTCTATCTGTTTGAGTTATTCCGGGTTGAGTGAACTAAAGTGACCTTGAGTTTTGAAAGGCGCTTAGAAATGAAATGTATTATTATTGTTATTAATAGCATCGGACTTCTATTTGTTGCAACTTTGCCAAAATTAACGATTAAGCACCTTTCCAAACTCTCAATATCACTTTACAGTCACAGGATAAGTTTTTCTGTGGGTTAGCAGCGGCAGCCACAGAAGACAAAAAAAATGTCGGCGGCCATTTTCTTTTCTGGAGAATGGCTTCACTCTCTCTCTGTCTGTAAACGTGGCTTTAACCGACGACTGGGGGTGGGGAATACAGGAGCAAAACAAGCCGGCTGCCATTTTCTTGTTAGGAGAACGGGCTCGTTCGCGAATAGTTCGTATGCCAAGGTAAAATGTTCGTAAACCGAAAAGTTCGTAAGCCAAGGAGTTCGTAAAACGAGGTATCACTGTATAGGGTTTTATTTTCTGCAGCTCCATCGCCATTAGTGCGACAAGAAAGCGCTCATTACCAGCTCGGTTGGTGAGCACGCCTCTCGGTTTCCCTCGTGAACCCGACTCCGTTGCTATGGTTACGCCGGCAGCCAATCGTAGGTTGGCAGGGCAGTTGAGATTTGTTAGCCGGCTGAGCTCATTAACCAAAAAGTCTGTGTTTGAGGTGAACTGGTGGCCGGCAGGTGAGCTCGATGGCAATCTCGGATTCCTTCGAGTCTACCGCCGCCGCCGTTCTGATCGTCTCACCGCCACAATTAAATGATTACGATCTTGCCCTTCCGCCCGTTTCTGTCACTCCCGACCTACGCTTTCTTTGCGATCACCCTCTGGCTGGTGGGGTGGCCCCCGATGTTTGTCATCAGGACGGAATCTCGACCTCCCTCTCTCTCTCTCTCCCGCCTCTCACGTCTGTTTGTTTGGTTTTTGATAATCGCGCTCGCTCGATGCCTAGATCAAGATTCGTCTCATTAGACGCGGCTTTCTATTCCGTGCCCGTTGCTACCTCTTCCCTCTGGGCTCCCTTTCTCATCTTCATTTACTCCTGCCGACTATGTCGAGATGAGGTTGTCGGTGTCATTTAACTTCGCTACCGAGTTGATTGTTTTGGAGTCTGTCTGACCTTCCTCTTTGTTGTGTGTTTTGTTTGGGAGATACCCCCTTCTGTACGATTGACCCTCAACTTCATCTAGACCGGGAAGCTAAACACAGAACTCTGTACAATTGACCCTCAACCTCATCTAGACCAGGATGCTAAACACAGAACTCTGTATGATTGACCCCCTACGTCATCAAGACCGGGTAGCTAAACACAGAACTCTGTACGATTAACCCTCAAGCTCATCTAGACCAGGAAGCTAAACACAGAACTCTGTATGATTGACCCCCTACCTCATCAAGACCAGGATGCTAAACACAGAACTCTGTATGATTGACCCTCAAGCTCATCTAGACCAGGAAGCTAAACACAGAACTCTGTATGATTGACCCCCTACCTCATCAAGACCAGGCGGCTAAACACAGGACTCTGTTCGATTGACCCCCTACCTCATCAAGACCAGGAAGCTAAACAGAGAACAACGCAAAAAATGCTGTAGCGATCTCTGTCCCTGCCATGTCGATCTCAACCCTGGCAGCCAATCATAGGTTGGCAGGTCAGTTGAGATCTGTTAGCCGGCTGAGCTCAGTAACCAAAAGTCTCTGTATGACTCGTTGTTTGTTTTGGAGTCTGTCTGACTGACCTTCCTCTTTGTTGTGTGTTTTGTTTGGGAGATACCTCATTCTGTACCATTGACCTTCAACCTCACGAAGATCAGGAAGCTAAACACTGAACAACGCAAAAAAATGCTCTCGGGATCTCCATCCATGCTCTGTCGATCTCAACCCTGGCAGCCAATCATAGGTTTACAGGGCAGTTGAGATCCTTCTGTATGATTGACCCTCAACCTCATCAAGACCGGGAAGCTAAAACAGAACAATGCAATAAAATGCAGTTTTTGTCTCTGGTAATCTCGATGTCGATCTCTGTGAATCTAACCCTAAAGTCTTTTCCCTTCTTACCGTGGTTCTCACCACCCCCTTTCCACCATTTGTACCCCTTTGCAGATGAAATTGAAATGCTGGAGCGCCTTTGGCTGTCAGGTATCTGCCATAATGACAAAATTGAGGTGATGAGCAGTAAGCTGGATATTGACAACATGGCTGGGGTCTTCTACATGCTTCTGGTGGCTATGGGCCTTAGCCTACTGGTGTTTGCCTGGGAGCACATGGTCTACTGGAAATTGCGCCATTGCATGGCCACCAGCTCAGGCAAACTGGATTTTCTACTAGCCATCAGCAGGGTAAGTCTTTTTCAATGTCGGTTGGGCGACGGTTGTTCGTTACCTTATCACGTGATGCTAGAACGGCGACTGCTCGGCCTTTAAAAGAAGTCAATGATCCCAACTCAGAATTAGTACCAAATGGCAGAACACTGAGTTCGCCTGCCTGTTTCAGTCACAGAGTCACAGAGTGCAAGTCTTTCTAAGTATGCGGTCTGGGATCAATTATATTGGAGAGGTTCATGGAAATTCAATTCCGCTCACATCCCTGGATATCCCGATCCTTTGACGACGTCCTAGACGGAGCTTAATACATAGGAGCTCATATTTCCTCCCCTACTTGTCATTATTCGAGCTTATGTACTCTCACGGCCAATCGGTCACCTAATACCAAACGACAGCGTTTTTATCTGTCTATCGTGCACAAATAGTCATTTGTGTTTCGCGCTAGGCATCGAACGAGGATTTTTGTGGCCATATCTCATCCTGGCTTTTTATTCTCTTCTCCTCAGGGCATGTATAGCTGCTGTAGCTTTGAAGATGAAACAGCACCAGGGGCTGCTAAATCGTTGAGTTCTCATCACCACACAGCCATGCTAGCTGTCCCGTCCCAAGCTCACGTTATCTCAACGTCAATGACCGTCCCGGCGCTGGCCCTCGCGCAGCAGCAACAACCGCCCCAGCAGCAACCGCATTCCGTGTATAAGACGCCTCTGCCCGGCTCTTCTCCCACGGCGGCGGGTCCTTCCAGCGCCCCCATTGCTGGTGCGCCCCTCCCTTGCTCCACCTTCCTGCCCCGGCCAGATCGCAGGCTGGCCGTGGTGGATCGCTGGAGACTACCCAAATCCGCGACGGCCGCCAACCCTCGGGCCGTCAGGGGGGGCATTCCGGACATGGGACCCTTTGCTCAAAAAGTCCCCGCAAACTGGACTTCGTCCGCCGCAGGAGGCGGGGGACTCGACGGTTACAAGAGATACTACGGTCCTATTGACCCCGAGGGACTGCGACCCTGCATGGAGCAGCAGGCAGGGTCCCAGACCCCCAAGACGATGCCCAGGGGCCACCCGCAGCCCCCTCCAGCCAGCGTGGCCTTCTACTCAGAGAAGGGCTTGGACCACGGGGTAGGGAAGAGGGCGGTCGGCGTTGGCAGCGGAGGTCAGGGGAAAGGGGCCGTTAAATCTCTTGGAACACCGAGGGCGCCTCCCAAGAGTCAAGCCCCTCTGCCACCTACACCCCCACTGCCACACCCCTCTCCCCCTCTCCCCTCATCCTTTTGGAGAAGGCGAAGGCCCAAGAAGCCCAAAGAACGCGGGGGGCCGCTCTATGAGAACATTTTGCCCCTGGGGCGGCGGGTGGAGGCACAAGATGGAGTGAGGGAGGGCGGAGGAAGGAGGGCGCGCCCCCTTTCCCCCCCACTCTCACTTCCTGTGCCCGTACCCCTCAGCCCCTCCTACACCCCACCCTCGCCGTCGGCGTCCTTGCGCTGCACGTCCTCGTCCTCTTCGTCCACCACGTCGTCAACGTCCACGTCCTCGTCGGCCTCGTCTTCTCGCTCCACCTCCCCAACGTACTCTTACAGCTCCTCCAGGGGTCTCGATGAAGAAGAAGAAGATGACGACGATGAGGCGCTGACGGAAGAATCCAGCCTTCTCCTCGGGAGGGAGCGAGAGAGGGAACGCTCCATCATCCGGCCCCGTTCCCTGAGCCACGGGCGCGCGCCTCCGCCCGTACCCCCCAGAAGACCGCGGGCACCCTGGGGCGACAGGGAACGTCAAAGAGAGAGGGGGGGCAGCCAGCTGTCTCAACTACAAGAGTGGTGGGCAAGCTGGAGCGAGAGAGAAAAGAGCGGCGCCGTCGGAGAGGCCGAGAGGCAAAAACGCGAGAGGAAGAGAAGGAAAGAGAAGGAGAAGAAGAAAAAGAAGAAAAACAAAAAAAGGAAGAAAAGGGAAGATCGGGAAAGGGAGCGAGAGCGAGAAAGAAAACGGCGGAAAGTGAAAAAGAAGAAGAAAAAGGCGCTCAAGACCAAGAAAAGAAAGAAATCCACCGGGGGTAAAAGATCAGAGCCGGAAGATGGCGATATCGAGCCGGAGAGGGAGGGAGAGGTGGAAGCAGAGAGGGACGCGGGAATACAGGACTATTCTCCCTTTTCCGCCCAGTATCGGAATACGTTTGGCGAGAAACGCCGGGATTCCTGGGAAGGTGAGCGGGAGAGACCCGGCGCAGAGGAGGCCAATGACCGGGAAGGGGAGGACAGTGGGAGAAGCAGAGAAAGGCATTGCAAGTCATCCCATCCCCATTCCAGACACCGAGCCCCGACTAAGCGCTACTCCAACCTGAACAAACTCCCTGCATCAGTGAAATTTTGGGTGAACGGAAGGGGTGATAGCCAAAATACTCCGTCCACATCCCTGCAACCCTTCCTTCAATCCAGCAAGCGGCGGCGAAGCGAAGGCCTGGACAGGGAAGAAAGCGGTAGAGGGGGAGAACGCCGTCCTTTGCTGATGCCTTACGCAAAGGACAAAGCCCAGACCAGAGAGGGTCTTTCCTTACACGAGTGGGACTCGGATGATGACGACGAGGAAGAGGAGGTTAGGGAAGGAGTTCGGGAACGGCGTCGGAGGGTGGGGCGAGGAGCCGTGTCTGAAACCGAAAGGGATAGAATAGAAAGAAGGGCAGAAGACAGTTACTCGGACGACGATTCTTCGGGGGAGTTTGGGCGTTTTGAAAGGTACTGGGATGAGGGCGGGGCCAACAGCTCCGGGATGGGGGCTATGGGAGCCGTGGGTGGCGGTTGGTTTTTCGGAACGTACCCCTCCAGAGAGAGAGGAGGCAGTATCAATAGTCGGGACGATTCCTTGCTCGGAACCAGGGCGGAGGGATGGATCGGGGCTGACTTTTGGAGTTCGGGGCCAGGCGCCGGTTGGGAATCGGGGGGAGGGAGAGGGGGGCTGGGCTCACAGTGGCCGCCGCCCCCCTCGGCCTTTCCTCCGCCAAGGAGATACTGGTCGATGGACAAGATCCCGGTTAAGGGGGAGAAAAAGTGGAAGTCTGCCGGTAGGAAAAGTAAGAGGCAAGCGAGGGACAGAGGGGACGAAAGTCGCCGGGCCACCGTGTGTTCTTGTAGCCTTTACCCGCACCCTCATCCCTACCCGCACCCACCCAGCCGCTCACGCGCCTCCCGTTCCAAAAGACGACCCGCCTCAGTGTCGCATAGCCAGGAAGAGCTTCTCCCCCACTGCCGCAGTTTCAGCGGGGGCTCTCGTCCTAAGCCTCTCCCTCCAAAACCGGATCCTAGTCAGGCTAAATCGGGAAGCCAATCGAACCTCAGCACAAAGCCCAGCGAGCTCTCACCTCAACCCCCACCGTCGCCACCGCAGCAGCCATCTCTATCTCCCACTACCCTCCCAATGCCTATCCCGCCTCCGCCCTCCTCATCGCCGGTCTCGCCCCCGGTAGGGGTGGGGATGCCTGGCCCCAGCCAGATTCAGGCCAGTGCTAAACTCCAATACCAGAGACTCCGTTCCGTGCCGCAGCCACGAAGGTTCTACTCACCTCACCTGCCACTGAAAGCCAAGAGTCTGTGCTCGCGTCGAGGGTCAGCTCACTTCTCCAGTCTGGAGAGTGAGGTATGACAGGGGGAGACCAGAGAGGGAGACGTCACCGCGCTAGCCGGACCCGGAAACGTGGCTACCTTACTAAGTGTAGGTCATCGGTTGGCGGCCATTGCCGCCGGAAGCAAAGCTCGCGAGAGCGCCATGGTACACGTTCTCGTAAGGGCCACGGTGAGACGCCACACCAGGTTAAGCTACAACCCTACGGACGGTTCCAGTGACGGCGGCAGTGAAGTCGAGGCCGCGTCAGCGGGGCCGACAGCTCCGGAATTTCTCATTCGCTCAGAGTTGAGCTTTGTGATGTCATCCTCGGTTCTGGTACCCAGAGCTAGGAATGAGTTGAAGTTTCCAACCCGTGAGTAATGATGTCATATTTATAGACATACGTAGACACTGGCGAAATATGTCCTATGCTCGAAAGGTCTCCCTCCCTCTGGTTTTGAGGACTATGGTTTTGAGGATTATGGTGGCTTCAAAGGGACACGTACTCTCCCTTTTGTTTTTGGTGGACTACTTCCCCTCGACCCCCTACTTTGCTTTTTTAAATGAGTTGAATAGCAGTTCTCTCACATCCTGGGATGAGCAGGATCACCTTTCACTGAGCGCTTGGGACTATGCTACCAATGTACTCTTTGACTTTGCTACGCTACCAAGACCCATCGAGCTCTACCCCGAAACGCCGCCGCCACCTCCTGATGTCATGTTTGATTAGAAATGAGTCGGACTGTCCAGGATCCGGTCCTGCGTATGAGTTTCAGGTCCGACTAGAACCAGAACAGATACAATAACAAAAAAACGGAAAAGAGATGAAAAACAAAAAAGTCATGTAGCATCTTCTTAATTTCTTTGCTTTTATCTTATCTCCAATCTTGTTTTATGTTATATGAATCTATTTCTCTCATTTGGTTAGTCGGTATTTGGAGAAAGAGGAAGGCTGGATGTGGCTCGTGTTGGAAGTGGGAAGGATTTGGCCACAGTGCTAAAATTCGGCTCGAAAACCGAGTGGATGATTGCTGTAGTATTTGTACTTGGCACTAGATGGCGGCATCATATTCAAGTCAGCTTTGGAGACCACCGCCGATTGACGGCTAGTTCAATATCTGAATTAACAGAACGAACAGTTGGTGATTGTTTGCGCCGAGGTGGCCATTTTGTAAAGATGAAGAACGAGGGAAGCGCGAAGACTAGAAGACTAGCCGCAGTGACGGGTGACCGGATTCCAGTTACAAAACCACACCAGGTCGATTTTTGGAGCCAGTTTACAATGAAGCACAATTGGTCATCGTAGTCTGTTGAAACAGTTCCAAGACGTCACGTTATTGTCCAGACGAATCGTCCATTTGCAGTTTGCTTCGTCGGACGATTTACGAGGACCGTAGATCTGATTTTGGCGTACTGCTTTGCCTTGAATGGTTATCCCGGGGGTTTAATACTGTGAATGTTTCGGGGCGCTGACACCTCAACCACCGCAGTTGCGGATAAATCTAACTTCTGTAAGACTGTCTGACCGAGCAATAGTCCCGCCGCATGTCTTACTTTGTATTTTTCCGAATATGTGATTCATTTCTGGTGGCTGATTTTCGGTTTCTTGGGTATTCTTTTTACAGAAGTTCTAAAAAGGACAACCGACACCATTTTATTTGGTTCCTAACTGACATCAGAAAAAACGTTTTATAGCATCTAAAATACTCAAAACACGCAGGATGATATTTTTAGTCAAATGCAAAACACCAATAAAAATGACTTAAAGTTGTCCAAAACTGCCTCTAATGAGCTCAAAACTGGACAAATTCAGAAAGTCCCGCCCCCAGTTCGTGACGTCTCGTCAGGATACTCCTTAACAAATAGTTCTGAAGAGGAAAGCATAAATGTTTGCAATCGATTAAAGAAATCCTTCCGGATCAATTCGAGCTGTCTGGACGCCAATGTAGCGCCCAGAAAAAAAGTACCCAAAATGCATTGTCTTCAGTTTCGGAAAAAAAATCGGCGTTAGCGCATGGCTGCTAGCGGCGTCAGAAGCCATCCCGCTGCGTATGTAAAACAAAAAATGCTACCAACGCTAACAACAGATTCAGTTTTCAAGGCGTTTTAAAGGGTTTTTCAAGGCGTTTTCCTAACTTCCTCACCAGCCACAGCCCAGCTCTTCTTCTACTGTTGTGGAATGTAGCTTTGTGATGATGTAGCAAAAAAAGTCGCCTACTTTGAAACTTTGTAGCTATTTGTTTTGTTTTTTTTGGGGGGTGGGGGGGGTGGCAAAGGCGGGACGACTTTGTGCATGTCGTCACAGACGAAAGATTTCTTGCTTTGACCTTGAACTCCTTCGACTGAGGTCAAATTATTTTTTTTTTGTTTATCTACGTTGGGAAATTAGTGGGAAAAATGCTAATCTCTCACCATAACAAAGCGCTAATTTCCCTCCCTTTTTTTTGCGCCGTCGCCCCCTTTTCAAGTCACCCCCCCCCCCCCCTAAATCGGTGCATGTTAAAAACCAAAATAAATCTCAAAAGATTTTCGGCGGGAAAGTTTCCGTTTAGAATTAGAAGCAAAAGACTGCGCCTTTTGGATGTGCTAATGAGAGCGCTTTATGCTAGGTGCCCACGGCGGTTACCACGGCAACACTTTGGTTGCCCGGCCCGCCGTATTCCGACGAGTGAGCGCTATTGACTTGCGCTAATTCTCAAGTCTGTGACTGCATGAACACAAATATTGGGCTATTTTTATTGGTTTATTTTTATTAGTTGACGCGAAGGAGAGAAAACAAACAAAAAAGAAGTATATATTAAAATATACTGTTTTTTTTGGAGAATGTACCATGTTATACTGTGATTTAACTTGAGCTATTTTATCGTATTCAAATCATTTGGATTCTATCATTTATCAAGAAATATATATGTACAAATAAATATATACATATATAAATATAAATATATATATATATCTACACAAATATAAGGTATCCATACATACAACGGGTGTATATATTAGTTAAGTTTGGTATCTTTGGAAGAAAATGTTAGCTTGAACTAGTTTTAAATGTTTTAGCTTTGTAGCCAAACTAGCAACTTGGATTTTCCTTCTTATATGACTGTGAAGACTTGAGTGCCTGTGACGACACACACACAAAAAACAGCGGAAAAAAATGTCGTAATTTGCGATTCATCTGTATTTACAACACCTCGATTGGTTACCGTCGCTCCTTTCGTACTCCCCATGATTTTCTTTCTGTCCCTCCATTCCCCCCACACCCTCACCCGCCCTACGTGGCAGTGTTCCTCACCTCGGTGTGCGTTTGTTTTGCTAGCTTGCCTTCTGTTTTGCTAGTTTGTCTCCTGTTTTGCTAGCGAGCCTCCTGTTTTGCTCCTGTTTTGCTAGTTTGTCTCCTGTTTTGTTAGCTTACCTCCTGTTTTGCTTGCTAGCCTCCTGTTTTGCTAGTAAGCCTCCTGTTTTGCTAGCGAGCCTCCTGTTTTGCTAGTTTGCCTTCTGTTTTGCTAGCTTGCCTCCTGTTTTGCTAGCGAGCCTCCTGTTTTGCTCCTGTTTTGCTCCTGTTTTGCTCCTGTTTTGCTCCTGTTTTGCTAGTTTGTCTCCTGTTTTGTTAGCTTACCTCCTGTTTTGCTAGTAAGCCTCCTGTTTTGCTAGCGAGCCTCCTGTTTTGCTAGTTTGCCTTCTGTTTTGCTAGCTTGCCTCCTGTTTTGCTTGTTCGCTTCCTGTATTGTTAGTTTGTCTCCTGTTTTACTAGCTCGCCTTCTGTTTTGCTAGCTCGCTTCCTGTTTTGCCAATTTGCTTCCTGTTTTGTTAGTTTGTCTCCTGTTTTGCTAGCGAGCCTCCAGCTTTGCTCCTGTTTTGTTAGCTTGCTTCCCATTTTGCTCCTGTTTTTCTAGTGGTCCTCCTGTTTTGCTTTTTTGTCTCCTGTTTTGCTAGCGCGCCTCCTGTTTTGCTAGCTCACCTCCTGGTTTGCTAACTCGCCTCCTATTTTGCTCCTGTTTTGCTAGCAAGTCTCCAATTTTGCTAGCGAGCCTGCTGTTTTGCTAGCAAGCCTCCTGTTTTGCTAGCAAGCCTCCTGTTTTGCTAGTTTGTCTACTGTTTTGCTAGCTTGCCTCCTGTTTTACTTGGGAGCCATGGACGTTGTTGTCCGCTCGTTTGGCTAGCAATTAGCAACACAAACCCTCGGCTAGCAACTAGTAACTTGCCTTTCTTGAGCCCCCCCCCCCCCCTAACCCCTCACCACCATCTCCCGCCTATCAAAAACAGAGACCAGTCGATACTGTGTTCTTGCTCCTTTTGAGTGATTGTTGATGATGACGATGGATTCATCGCTAACACGGGGGTGGGGTCGCCTTTTGGACAAGAGTTACCGTGCCAACGATGTGATTGACGTGTGAATCCGCCGACCGCGTCACTGTAGCCAGTCTGGGATGTAAATGCACCACCGGGCGGGCGAACCGGACCGCCGTTGCTATGGTGTCGCCACGGTGACCTGCGCGCCGCCACTACCTGATGCCTGCTGGGTATTGTAGCATCAATTCCTTTACCCCCACCCTCTCGCCCCAAAATGCTAATCAAAGATAGCCAAAAGACAAACGCGGCACGAACTGGTCTGGACTGGGCGCAACGATAAAACGTCTCGATCATTCTGGTCTTCGAAAAAAACCACAAGAGGTGTTGCATGTGCTCTGGACGACCCCCCCCCCCCCCATTACTGTGCTATATGCATGTCAACGTTTTTTTTACCCCCCAGCGTCCATTTTTAACATACATTTGGATCCCCCTTTGACCGACTCTGCTCCTCTTTGGGTTCAACCCCGCCACTCATTTGACGACAATGAGGTTAACATCTTAGTGAAAGAAAATCGATGGTTTGATCGATGGTTTTCTTAGGCAACATAGGCTTAGTTATGCTGATGAAGTGATACCAGAGAAAATGGGGCAATCAGGCCAGTTGTGGACCTCATACTCAGGCAGGACAATACAAGTAATCAGTGTCGCCGCAGGGAGTAGTCCTCTGCTTTACCCAAACTGAGAGCAGGGACCAATAATAGCAAAATCTGGCACAGCCACGTCTGGACAGTAGGGATATATATATATATAGGGCCATAGCTACCAGCAAAATTTTTGTTCGCTGACGAAGCCTCTTGGATAAGAAGCAAAACGTCCGACACCCTCAAAGAAGTACAGCTGACGGCTAAAGAAACCTTTTCATCGATGGACCACTCCTGTATGACTGAGAGCTTACACAGACCCGCCGTCCTAAATTCCGACGTTTGATTCGATTTACCGTCGTTCGCCCGGTCCGGTCCAGCCGAGGACATCGGGGGTTCAACACCCCCCCCCCCCCCTCCAATAAATTCTCGGACCCGTGAACCTGGGAAGCGTTACGAGCGGCGCTCCGCCATTCAAACAGGGTCCTCATTGGCTAGAATCGGCCATGAATTATATCAAGGAAATCATCGGGGTGCCGCTGGTAGTGCCCAGCAGGTCCAGGGTTGTTGCGTTTGTACCCATTTTTGAGTCGAAACCACAGAAATCAAAGCCAAAAAGCTCCGCTAACGGGTTGCTAAGCTAGGTTCCTCGTCAAATTTGATGTTGTTACTAACCCTGAAACTGGTCCGAATTGAAAATGTGTGATTTTATTTGAGCTTGTGTTTCCGGGGTGGGGGCTGGAGGGGGTCCGTGCTGCACTTATTTCTTGAGAATTGCTTCATAAAAAAAATCTGATTCTCTTTCATTGTTTCTTGTGGTTCTGTGTTTCTTGCGATACGGTGGAGTGAGTGGAAAATGGAGTTTGCACTTGAACGGGTGGTTGGGTTCGATTCCTCTCATGTTCCTAAAAATGTCAAAGGCGGGCTCATTGAACAATCTAAATGGCTCGGATAGGCTACAGCGCCCCCTGCAAAAAATAGATGAATGGATGCAGGGAGTGGGTGTGTGGATGGATGCATGAATGGATGCGTGGATGGATGAATAGATTGGATGGATTTGATGATGGATGAATAGGTGGATTGGTGGATGAATGGATGGATTTGATGACGGATAGATGAATGGGTGGATGGATGGATTTGATGATGAATGAATGTATAGATTTGATGATGGATGGCTGGATGGATTTGATGATGAATGGATGAATTTGATGATGGATGGATTGGATGATGGATGGATGGGTGGATTAATGGATGGATTTTTTTGAATGGATGGATTTGATGATCGATGGCTGGATGGATTTGATGATGGATGGATGAATGTATGGATTTAATGATGGATGGATTTGATGATGGATGAATGGATGGATTGGATGATGGATGGATGGACAGGTGGATGAATGGATGGATTTGATGATGGATTGGATGATGGATGGGTGAGTGGATGAATGGATGGATTTGATGATGAATGGATGGATTTGATGATGGATGGATGGATTTATTAATGGATGAATGGATGGATTTGATTATGAATGGATAGGTTGATGGATGGATTTGATGATGGATGGATGAATGTATGGATTTAATGATGGATGGATGAATGGATGGATTTGATGATGGATTGGATGATGGATGGATGGATGGATGGACAGGTGGATGGATTTGATGATGGATAGATGAATGGATGGATTTGATGATGGATAGATGAATGGATGGATTTGATGATGGATGAATGGATGGATTTGATGATGGATGGATTGGATGATGGATGGATAGGTGGATGAATAGATGACTTTGATGATGGATGGATGGATGGATTTATTAATGGATGAATGGATGGATTTGATTATGAATGGATAGGTTGATGGATGGATTTTTTTTTGGATGGATGCATGGATGGATGAACATTTACATTTTACAGACATCGTGGTGGTCCATTTCACCCTGCCAAGACCAAATTTGGGATCGCAGACACACAGCCATCATAATCAGTAGCAAACAGTGGGATTGATGGCTGTTTTGTTTTTTTTGGGGGGGGGTCTCTCATCTCTCCTCTTTTATCTGCCCCGCTGTGATTTGCCGCCATCCGACCAGAGAAAAAAACCCACAAAAAACAATCCGCCTCCTTCAATGTCACAACACCTCCCTGTAATCAACACGGCAAACCGCGAAGCGACACCTGAAACAAAAATAAGCACCTGACACACGAACCCCCCCACCGCAGGGGGTATCGACAATTGACAAGCCGGCCTATTGCGCAACATTCTCCCCACCCACCGCCCCCGATCTGCCGCTTGTGTGATCTGCTAATTACACCCGTTGTGTCGCTACAACGGGCTAATGGCTAATTGCATCGCGACGCCCACTAATGACTTCACGCTCTAATAAGATCCACTTACAGACGTTCAGATGGCCCTCTAACGTTGATATGAGGTCAGCTGCGGCGCTTTTTGCTGTCTCATGGCGGGGGGGGGGGGGGCTTTGCAACAGTGTGGGTTGTTTAGTTTGAAAATGATTTATTCTTATTTTCTGTTATTTTAATTGACTTAATTTTATAGCATTTTCAGAATGGGTTGCGAGTTTAAAGAGGATTATTTTTCAGTTTTTTTTTTTTAGATAATTTTATATAATTTTCACAGTGGGATTCCTAGTAAAAAATAGAGTTAATTTTATAACATTTTTAGAGTGGGTTTTTTAGTTTATTTATTTTTTTAGTTAATTTTATATCATTTTCAACTTGGGTTGCTTAGTTAGAAAATTCATTCTTTTTTATTTCAGTTGTAGTTTTTTTCGATAATTTTACATAATTTTCAGAGTGGGATTTTTGTTTAAAGAGGGATGCTGCATAAAAAAATAGTTAATTTTATATCTTTTTTCAAGTGGGTTTTTTAGTTTATTTATTTATTTTAGTTAATTTTATATCATTTTCAACTTGGGTTGCTTAGTTAGAAAATTCATTCTTTTTTATTTCAGTTGTAGTTTTTTTAGATAATTTTACATAATTTTCAGAGTGGAATGCCTCTTAAAAATTGTTAATTTTATATCATTTTTAGAGTGGGTTTTTTAGTTTATTTATTTTTAGTTAATTTTATATCATTTTTAGAGTAGGATTTTTGGTTTCAAGAGGATTTTTTTTCAGTTGTATTTTATTTAGATAATTTTATATAATTTTCACAGTGGGATGCCTAGTAGGCCATAATTTTATTTTTTAGAAATTGACCTTCCAATTACTTCAAAATAAAAATAAAATTAAAAAAGTATTTCCCCAAGTGGCAGACTAGTAACAGTTAAGATCGAAAGTGATTCGTCAGACATGCACACAGTGCACAATGCATCAGGGGGGTGGCAGGGGGGGATGGGGGGGGGGTCTCGGAACAGAGTTGTTCTTGCTTTCATCATGCGTGCAGTGCCGCGGGGTTCTACACCTCATCGGTTTTGCGGACAAGGCAAAAAAAAACCATCCTTTCATCTAGTTTTTTTATGTTTTTCTCCCCCCTGTTGCATATGCCATCTTTCGCTTCCTCTTTTTTTTTTTTTACACACAAGGCCCCAAACGGACACACGAGCTTACCTCGCTGTTGAAAAGTGTGTTTGTATAACTAGAGAGGAGCAATTAAAGGCATGTTGGACAAAATAAAAATTGAAAAAAAAACTGCTGCATTTCTCTCCGACCAAGAACAACAAGCGTCCATCACAAAGAAAAGGAAAATAAGTGATGTTTGTTTTCATAGTATTTTACAAATAACCTGCTCTTCTATTACGCATGTGTGCAGTTTATGCTGTAAAATAGTGAAAAAGTGCTTTTAAAAAGTTGTTTTCTTGACATGGAACAAATTACTTTTTTTTACATTGATTATAGTGGGAAGTGCTGATTCGGTTTTTGAACAAATCAGTTTTCTAACAGGTTTCTGGAACAGATTATGATCGGAAACCGAGGTATCACTGTATTGGATTAAAAAAATGTTTTTTTTCACCCCCTTTTGCATATGCCATCTTTCGCTTCCTCTTTTTCACACACAAGGCCCCAAACGGACACATGAGCTAACTTTGCTGTTATAAAGTGTGTTTGTGTTACCAGAGAGGACACATTCAAGGCAAGTTGGACAAAAACGAATGTCTCATGCGGCCCAGGATGGACCATTTGAAGATCCAGAAAATGGACTCAATGCAAATGTGCGTCTTCTGAATTAATTCAATAATTCAAGTTTCGCAGTGGCTTTAATTTATTTTGCTTATTCTATCCGAAACAGGTTGACGCTACAAACATGCGCTAGAATGAACGCCAAGTGAACCATCTGTGGACAGATGGACATTTGCCGGGGGACACTTCCTGTCAAAATGTCTTTCAGTGGGCCCGCCTGACCCGGTAGGTGAAAATCTTTCTGTCAAAGGGTTTGTGGCTATCTATTAGCTATATGGCTGACTAGCTAGCTAATTGAATCGGGAAACATATTGGCTATCTAGCTAGCTTTTGGCTGGGAGCTATCTATAACCTGGTTACCTAGCTAGCTATCTTTTCTATCTATTTGCTATCTAACCAGCTAGCTGGCTACCTAGCTAGCTATCTATTTGCTATCTATTCACGATCTAACTAGCTAGCTATTAGTTATCTATTAACGACTCATCACTCATTGTGGCGCTCCGTGTGTATCCCGAAAAATAGTTTGGATGCCATGGTTAAATTTTCATAAATTTAACATTCATAAACAGAAAAGTTTGTAATCCAAGGGGTTTGTAAACCGAGGTATAACTGTAACTCAAATAGATAGAAAGCTAGCTAGCAACTAATAGATCGCTAAGATTGTTGACTTTGATGGTACCCAATCACTTTTTTTTAGAACAGGCTTCTAATGTTTAAGATGGAGGTTCTTGTTATCTGGTGCCTACAGTCACTATCTTTGGCTCAACTAGCTAGCTAGCTAGCTAGCTAGCTAATAGATCGCTAAGATTGTTGACTTTGATGGTACCCAATTACTTTTTTTTAGAATAGGCTTCTAATGTTTAAGATGGAGGTGCTTGTTATCTGGTGCCTACAGTCACTATCTTTGGCTCAACTAACTAGCTAGCTAGCTAGCTAGCTAGCTAATAGATCGCTAAGATTGTTGACTTTGATGGCGCCCAATCACTTTTTTTAGAACAGGCTTCTAATGTTTAAGATGGAGGTGCTTGCTATCTGGTGCCCTCAGTCACTATCTTTGGCTTAACTAGCTAGCTAGCTAGCTAGCTAGCTAATAGATCGCTAAGATTGTTGACTTTGATGGTGCCCAATCACTTTTTTTAGAACAGGCTTCTAATGTTTAAGATGGAGGTGCTTGCTACCTGGTGCTACCTTGGCTCAACTAGCTAGCTAGCTAGCTAGCTAATAGACAACTAGCCAGCTAATAGATAGCAAATAGATAGCTAGCAAGGTAGCCAGCTAGGTAACTAGCTAGCTAGATCGCTAGATACATTCAATCGTAAGAGAAAAGACAAAAAAAAGCTACATTATTCCGTCTGTTTCGCAAGTTTGAAGCGTCGGTTAGCTGGCCTGGGCAACGTAGCGTTCCCGTTCGTCGTTCAAAAGCAAAATGGCTTCTTTTACCTCCTTCACTAATCACCTCAAAGCCGTGTCATTCAGCAATTTCCAGTATCTCTGTCGCCTGGACGTACACCCTGATTGCTGAATGAACGGACAGGCGCACGTCGGCAGCGAGCGGCGCGGCGACGACATGCGTATGGCAAGCAGACGTGGGTTGGCGCATGATGGCGCCCGCTAGCGCTTTCTTATCCGGGCCGCCGCTGACACCGTTTTGCTCTCGAACAATCTTGCTAATTAGAATTGTGAATTAATTGTCTGGCAGCGTGGTCATCGGGAGACTAATAACCTACATTTCCGTTCATTAGACCTTTGACCTTTTTGTTCTCTCCTCTCTACATACCCGCATGTTAGCCAGAATCCCACCCCCACCCAGCGCCCTCCGACCCGCGTCGTCACCCAGATTTGGCCTGGTTGGGACTGCTCATGACAGCTTGGGAGGCGACTAAATAGCAAAAATAACTACATACATAAATAAATAGATAATTAAATACGTAATTACACACATAATAAAATAGATACATAGACAAATAGCTAGCTATATAGCTACCTTGATAGCTAGCTAGCTAGATAACAAGCCTGCTATATAGCTAGCTATCAAGCTATCCAGCTATCTACCTTAATAGCTAGATAGATACATAGCGAGCTGTCTAGCTATCAAGCCAGCTATCTAGCTAGCTATCAAGCTAGCTATCAAGCAAGAATGAATGAAGAATGAACGTTTTTTTTTTTTTTTGCCGCCGATTAAGTGCCAACCGCCTCTCACGCCTTTTCTGGATGGGCAGTTAGCTAGCTAGCTAGCTAGCTATGTATCTATCTAGTTAGCTATCAAGCTACCTATCTATCTAAGTAGCATAAATAAATAAATAGAAACGATGGCAAAAAAAAAGTCATTCATTCTTCATTCATTCTTGCTTGATAGCTAGCTTGATAGCTAGCTATGTATCTATCTAATTAGCTATCTAGTTAGTTATATAGTTAGCTATACAGTTGCCTGATACATAACTATATAACTAACTAGATAGCTAATTAGTTATATAGTTAGCTATCCTGTGACTGGAAAGTCACCTTGAGAGTTTTGAAAGGCGCTTAGAAATGAAATGTATTATTATTATTATACAGTTGACTGATAGCTAACTATATAACTAACTAACTAGATAGCTAATTAGCTAACTATATAACTAACTAACTAGATAGCTATCTAGATAGCTAATTAGTTATATAGTTAGCTATACAGTTGCCTGATAGCTAACTGGATAGCTAACTATACAATTTATATTCCGGGTGGGCATTTAGCTAGCTAGCTAGCTAGCTAAATGGGCGCCTTTTGCACCCTCCCCCGGCCCTTTTGGCGCTCCACCTCCCCAGGCCCCTCTTGAGAGACGTAACCCAGATTTCCAAATGAATGGCCTCTCCTCTCGCTCACTCGTTCGCGTTCTCTTTTTCTCTCTCTCTCGAAATTTTTTTTTTCTTCGTGGCACTAAAAACAGGAGCGAATCTTAGAAAGCGAGTTGCACCTCTCCGTTTCTCCGTTTTTCGCCGTCGGCTTGTCGGATATTTACAACTTGTATCTTTTGCTTCCAGGAAGGCGTCCAATCATTGGTTTTTTTTTAATCTCTCGTTGTTTGTTTTGAGAAAACGTCCATCTTGGTTTGTTATTTTTATTAGGATTTTTTTTTGTCATTTACGCTGCCTCATTTCCTTTCCAATTCTGCTAATTTACTTTGTTTCTTGATTGTTTTTTCGCATCTTACCCCTCCCCCCCCCGCCCTTTTCGACGATAGGTGACGGCCATTCAAACCCCCCCCCCCTGTCGCCACGCCAACCTTCCTCCGAAAGACTTGACATTTCCAGGTACTTTACCTTGCATGATGGAACGTCGAATATCTCCCTCTTGGCATCTTCAATCCACCCCCCACACCCCATTTTTCCAACACCCCCCCCCCCCCATTTCCAGACGCTGCTTTTAGCTTCGGGCTAACTCGTGTATGATACCCAAATCCATCGGTGTGACAGTCGCGACGCTCGGGTTACAAACTACGTTTTCAATAGGCGATTAGGGGGGGGGGGGGGGGGGATGCAGTATGGGGGTGATGGTAACCCGGGCTCTGATGTGGACGCAGGGTGTTGTTGATAGGGCAACAGAGGAAGTTGGGTTGGACATGGCGACCGGGCCGAGCGGTGGTGGGGGAGGGGGAGAGTTTGTTGGCGCTATGTGGGACAGTTGCGCTAATTGTTTCGTGACGGAAATTCTCCCCAAAGAGCGCTTTGCCGCCGAATTAAGCTCTCTCTCCTTCATGATGTCCTTTTTCCCTCCACACCTGTCACTTGATGGCTAAAAAGATCCAATCTTGGAGAAAATGGTGGCCCAGTTTGTAAGCCGGATGTGCCGTCGGTTATCCCAAAAAAGCTTTTGAGGAAATGTCAAATGGAGAGTCATGACTGGACGGGCCCGATAGTTTTTGACATATATTTTAGAAAACGTTTACGAATTTTTAAAATGGCCATTTTAGATTATTCTTACACAGTTTGAAAATGGCCGTTTAAAAAAAACAAAATAGAAATTTGCCATTTATATATATATTTTTTTTAACTTGCAAAATTGGCATTTTTTTTTTTAGAAAATCGCCATTTTTGATTTTTTTATTAAAAAATCACGATTTTAGTTTTTTTGTATTTAAAATTAGCCGATTTAAATTTTTATTTACTTAGAAAATCACGATTTGAAATGTATTTAAAAATTAGAAATTTGCCATTTTTATTTTTTTTTATTAGAAAATCGCCATTTTTAATTTTTTTAATTACAAAATCCCGATTTTAGTTTGTTTTTATTTAAAATTTGCCATTTAATATTTTTATTTAATTAGAAAATCATCAATTGAAATGTATTTAAAAATTAGAAATTTGCCATTTTTTTAAAATTTGAAAATCGCCATTTTTGTTTTTTTTTATTAGAAAATTTCCATTTTATATTTTTTTTTATTAGAAAATTTCCAATTTTTTTTTAGACATGACATGATTGATATCATGACGGAGGCTTTCCGGGCCGAATGAAAATGGACCACGGGCCGCATTTGGCCCTCGGGCCGCACTTTGACATAAACGAACATGGCGTTGCCTTTAACGACCAAACTAAAAGAGTGACCCTGGCCCCTAACAGGGTGACTTCTAACAAACGTGATGAAGCTCTAATGCGGGCGGCCATTGATCTTTTGGACACGTTAAGGGGAGGACACGGAGGTGAAAATGGCCATCATGTGCTTCTGCAATCGTGATTTCACACTCGGGTGACCGGAGCGCACGCTCCGTTCCGCCTCCAGTGAGTCCATTCTGGCTTCTCTTTTTCCCCAGGTGTGATGTCGGCCCCCGTTTCGGCGACGCCGGCCTCCCCGACGCTGCCGTCGCCCCTCTCGCCCCCGCCCAGGGTGCCGGTTTTCCAAAGGAAGGGGGCCCTCAAACACAAAAGGATTGTGGAGGTGAAAGATCACCAGTTCACGGCTCGCTTCTTCAAGCAGCCGACCTTCTGCAGCCACTGCACCGACTTCATCTGGTACGCGCGCACCCGCATAAAGTCATCAAACACCAACACCTCCCCGCCTTAGCCCACACGAAAAAATAAAAATATAATATTACATTTGATTTATAAGTGCCTTTCAAAACGCTCAAGGTCACTTTACAGTCACAGGATACGGTTTTTCTGTGGGTTAGCAGCGGCAGCCTCACGCGGCAGTGTTCACTCAACCCGGAATAACTCAAAAAGATAGATAGCTAGCTAGCTAATAGAATGCTAGATAACTAGCTAATAGATCGCCAGCTAACGAGATACCTAATATGTTTCCTGACTCAAATAGCTAGCTAGCTAGCTATATTGCTAACAGCTAGCTCTCTAGCTATCATTTAAAAGTCACTATTGATTATCAAGCAACACTGACTGAGCTCGCGACGACAAATTCGACAACAAGTAGTAACTCAAATAGATAGAAAGCTAGCTAGCTAGCTAATGAATAGCGAATAGATATCCAGATAGCCAGAGAGCCAGCCAGCTAGACAGCTAATAGCTAGCTAGCTAATAAATAGCTAAACGACAGCAAGATAGCCAACAGCTAGCCAGCTACACAGCTAATAACTAGCCAGCTAGCTAATGGATAGCTAATAAATAGTTAATAGATAGCCAGATCGCCAACAGCTAGAAAGCTAATAGCTAGCTAGATAGCTAATGGATAGCTAATAAATAGCTAAGAGACACCGAGATAGCCGACAGTTAATAGCTAGCCTGATAGCTAATGGATAGCTAATAGTTAATAGATAGCCTAGATAGGGACCTGGGAACGGATTATTCTCATTTTAATGGTTTCCTATGGGAAATTAATTTTTGGGATCCACACTTTTCGCTTTACACACTCTGTCTGGGAACCAATTAAGTTCGTAAGCCAAGGTATCACCGTATATGGACGATCAATCTACAAATCAAGAAGGATTTCACAAATTTAGCGAGCTTAGCAATAGGAGTCGTTTTTCCCATCAAGGGTTAAAAAAAAAAAAAAGGCAAAATGTGTGAATCCTGGTGAGCGACATTGGTCGAGATGCTGAGCAGAACGTTGGATAAGTGGGTGCGCTGTGACATATGGCGAGGCTCGAAGTCGCAGGTGCGTGCGTGCGTGCCAGCAGCCTCTGGGTAGTTTCCCCACCAGTTGGCTGCCATCTTGATTGCGCTATCGCAATCTTTTCTTCACGGGCGTCGTTTCACTTGAGTTTTTGCTTAGTTACAAAAAACAAAATGGCCGAGGTGAGATACACTAGTCCATGTCGTGTCAAAAAAATACAAATAAAATACAATAGAAATTACGGCTCGCCTGCCCGTGCGCCATGCAGAAACTGACTTCCGTTACTATGGCGACTGGCAGTCAAACTCGTATGTTGTGACCAAACAAGCAGCTGCTTGTTTGGTCTTTTGTGAGGTGGAAAACGGATGGATGGATGAATAGATGTATTTATTTTATGGGCTATTTATGGATTTATTTACTTATTTATTTTAAAACATTCACTGCCAGACGATCAAACAATGCGTTCACTCCAGTGCCAGGGTTTTTGTCATTGTCACTCGAATTCCAGGACCCACAGAATATTGAGTTTTAGGACGACATCAACATTCAATGCAGCGTAAGAAACCTTAGACTCCATTGTTTCAGCAGAAAAAAATTGTTAATTCCTAAGTTATATGGGTCTGGAGTTATATGAGCATGAAATGAGGGCATCTGTCCAAAATACAATGCAATCCATACATATTGGATCATATAGCGCTTTAACAACAGCTGAAGCTGGAGCAAAGCGCTAACATGGGGAAAAAAAGGAAATGCTTCCCCCTTGTGGAAAATAAAAAAACATTGCCAGAGGTCATGGCCAGCGCTTGATTGGCACCCAAGCATGAAAAAAAACAAAACCCGAACAAATTCGGGAATGGCAGTGAATGAGTTAATGAGTTTATTTTATTTTATTTACGTGTTTATTTGTTTGCTTTAATTTATTTTATTTTATTCATTTATTTGTTTTATTTATGTATTTATTTATTAGTTTGTTTATTTATTTATTTGTAGGCATGGTACTTGATGGCTTTTGGTAGTACCAAGATGAGTTTTCTTGCAACATTTTTTTATTTATCTATTTGTTTTATTTTATTGTATTCACATATTTAATTATTTATTTTATTTACATATTTTTTTGTTTTATTTTATGTTATTTATATTTGTATTCGTTTATTTGTTTTATTTGTTTTATTTATTTATTTATTTATTGTAGTTACAGAAATATTGATTTCATAATAAGGAACACATGATTTCTTTCCGTCCGATGAACCTGAATTGCTGCGTCATAGCCGTCTCTCTCATGCCCTCTGCTGGTCAAAAGCAGAATATCACTCACGTGTGGCACATCACCCCCCACCCCCTCACCCCCTCCCACTTCGGGTCTCTCTTTTCGTATAAGCGCATCTTATTTGTATATTCCCCGTAGCCCCAAAATGGCCGTTATTAGTCTCCTCGTCGCCCTAAAATGGCCGTTATCTGTATACTCCCATACCTGTCAACCTTAGCTAATAGCTTCCCTTATAAATGATTACAATTACCGTATATAAGTTGTAGTACGCCGTACGTTATTTGAAATACAGTGAGACCTCAACTTACGAACTTAATTGGTTCCCAGACAGAGTGTGTAAGGTGAAAAGTGTGTATCTCAAAAATAAAATTCCCATAGGAAACCATTAAAATGGGAATAAATCGTTCCCGGGTTTCCATAAAATATACTTTTCAACTAAATAAGCCTTTAAACTACACACAACATACCTTATTCTGTGTATAATAAATGTGCTATTGTATTGTAATGAAAGAAATACACTGCATTGTATCATAAAGTCACTTTATTTACATTTGTGATGATCATTTATGTCTTGATGGAATGGCGTTGAAGGTCGAAGGTCAAAGGGAATTGCTGTTTGGAAAGAGAGGCGCATTACATGACGACTGTAATCAAAGAAATAAACTGTGCTGTAAAATAAAGTTTTATTGACCTTTTTGATGGTTGTTGATGGCTTATGGAAGGACAGTCACCTTCCATAAGGACTGTTGGTAACTTAACCTCTGGTGCTGTTCGGTCGTGTGCTTCCGCCGAAGATCACTCCGCCAGCCGTGGTGGGTGTGTATTATGAAAATAGTGCTTATTATAAGGTTTAATTTTCATAAATTTGACGTTTGTAAGATGAAAAGTTTGTAAGATAAGGTGTTTGTAAGTTGAGGTCTCACTGTAATTAAAAAAAACGCTAACAAACGCGGAAATACAGATAGCTTACTGTGCATACGCATGTTGTGCATTTATCAATCCGACCGTACGCAGCGACAAGATAGGTAGATAGATGGATGGATGGATAGATAGATGGATAGATAGATACTGTAGATAGATAGGTAGGTAGGTAGGTAGGTAGGTAGGGCGATACTGTAGATAGATAGATAGATAGGTAGGTAGGTCGACACTGTAGATAGATAGATAGATAGATAGATAGATAGATAGATAGATAGATAGATAGATAGATAGATAGATAGATAGATAGATAGATAGATAGATAGATAGACAATTGAGGATTACTTTTGCTGGTTTGCCGTATAGTACGGCGTACATTATTTGAAATGATGAAAATATGGGTAAAGTGTATAATTTGACAGGTATGTACTCCCTGTAGCCCCAAAATGGCCGTTATTTGTCACCCCGTAGCCCCAAAATGGCCGATCGACTGCAGGCCCTGATGCCGAGTGGCCTTTCGGGGGTCAATCAACGGCTTGAATGATTCAACGAACGCGCCAAGGAGACGCTTTGACTGTGTCAAGGCGGCGCAGCGGGGGAAAAAAATGTTATATAACTGCTGCTGCTGCTGCTGTGGAAAATGGCGTTTGGTGTCCTAATTGTTTGGACTTTCTTTCTTCTTCGCTTGCTCGCAGGGGGATCGGCAAACAGGGATTCCAATGTCAAGGTACGCACACACGGATCGAAACGGCGATGATTTGCTGACTTGAGCGTCTCTCTTTTTTTGCGCCTCTCAAATCTTTTTTTTTTTCTTCTTAGTTTGCAGTTTTGTGGTACACAAAAGATGTCACGAGTTTGTGACCTTCACCTGTCCCGGCTCGGTGACGGCGCCCACACCTGATGTGAGATGCCTTTCCTTTTGATCTTATTAGCGTAGAAGAAAAAGCACATTCATTCATCATCTATTTCAGGGGGGTTGGCCAACTAATAAAAAAGAGACTAATAAAAAAATAACATTAAAAAGAGACTGCCTCATATTTCCGTAAATCCGCTTCAATTCCAAGCCGCGACCGTTCCACATACGCATCCTTATTTAAATTATTTTAAAATTTTGGACTTATTTAATAATAATAATAATAATATATTTCATTTTAAGCACCTTTCAAAACTCTCAAGGTCACTTTACAGTCACGGAATAAGTTTTTCTGTGGGTGAGCAGCGGGAGTGAGGTTTCTGAATGGGTACATTCAAAGTCCTCACCCCTGTAGTGAATTTGGTTAAAATATTGTTTGACTTTTTGTGGTATGAACTTTTTCCTCTCATTAACTACACACATACGCACACACACACACACACACACACACACACACACACACACACACACACACACACACACACACACACACACACACACACACACATAAACACACAGTGAGTAAAAAGTGTGTGTATCCAAGTGAAATGAAAATACACACCAAAAAAAATCATTTTGGGTGAATTTGTGAGGACCTTTCTGAAACTTTAACAGGTGCATATATAGCCCCTCTAGAACAGGGGTGTCAAACTCATTTCACATGGTGGGCCACATATGGCCTTGGTAGATGTCAAGTGGGCTATACCATATATGCTATAAATAACCAAATATCATTCCTTCAATACCGAAACTTGTTGAAAACGCGCCAAACACAATGGTTTCCCTCCCTCTGTGAAAAAAATGACATGGTCCATTTTTTATTGAAAATTCTCCACTCCTTATCTACTTTTCTCTGTTTGGATAATGGCCTTTTGGCTAATGAGGGTGTCGAAACTGCTGTTTTCTTCTATGTTGAACGAAACAGCACCGCTAGTGGACAATCCTTGAATTGCACCCAATTAAAAGTATAAATTCCGTGTCGTTTTTGCATTTTTTTTTTCTCCACTTTTAACTTATCCAGCGGGCCTCATCAAACCTCCTTGGGGGCCGGTTTCGGCCCACGGGCCGTATGTTTAACACCCCTGCTCTAAAAATGAAAAATTTGAGAGGACCGGCCAAAAGGTCGTCACTTGTCAAAAATGTCCTCACTACGTATGGTATAAAATGTTATTGGTCCTCACAAGACTAGTCATACAAGCACATACACTTGATCCCGTTTCCACGTCGGCCCATTTCTGATTGACGAGTATTCCGTTCCATCGCGGCGATCAGGTTTTTTTTTTTTTTTTTCCCCCTCCCTTCCAGGACCTGAGGAGTCGCCACGCCTTCAAGGTGCACACCTACGCTAGCCCCACCTTCTGCGACCACTGCGGCTCGCTGCTCTACGGCCTCATTCATCAAGGCATGAAATGCGCCTGTAGGTACAATTGACACTTAGCCAAAGAGAAATTGGGCACAGTTATGGCCAGTCGTCTTTCTTTGATTTTTGTTTTAAAGCCTGACCCAAAGGGAGGTTTTTTTTCCTCTCACTTTATCGGGTCTGATGGCCATTCCGCATTTGGTAGAAAATATTGCTTTTATTGATATATATATATATATTATATTTATATTATATTTTCCATCTATCTAGTTAACTAGCTAGCTGTTTATCTCTTTCTCTATATATATTTGTGTGTGTATATTTTATACATATATATTTTTTCGTTTTTACTTTTTGGGTGGGGAGACAGGGGGAGTTATATGTGTGTGTGTGTGTGTGTGTGTGTGTGTGTGTGTGTGTGTGTGTGTGTGTGTGTGTGTGTGTGTGTGTGTGTGTATATATATATATATATATATATATATATATATTTTTTTTTTCCTGACTTTATTTTGGAGGTTGCGACATGAACGTCCACCGACGATGTGAGACCAGCGTCCCGAGTCTTTGCGGCCAGGACCACACCGAGAAGCGTGGCCGCATCCACCTGACGGTGCGAGGCGAGAAGGAAGACGTTTTTGTCACAGGTGAGACACGCTCAACGGGAGCATGCATTAGGACAGGGGTTGTGTTTTCTTATAACTATATTTTACGTTTTAAGACTCGCGCTGAATATTCCGGAAGTCTTGTTTTTGAGTTGGTGACGAGTCCGTACGTGACGTCACTAAAGGAACGCCCCGTGACTGAAAAAAAAAGACACATTGTAGCAGTCCTTCCATCACGTCAATGTATTTTGCTGTATTGTTTGGTCTGAAAACCTTGTGTTGCACCCAAAAGCCGCCAGAAGAGGGTGTCCAAGCTCCATATAAGGAATTTATCAGCCTGTGGAAACGGAGGTGGCCACAGGAGGTCGCCATTTTGTGCCTCTTTTTTGTTGAGACATTTTCCCTCAATGTTGCCTCATAATGGCACGGAATAAATTCTTTAATTGATTGCAAACATGTATGCTTTCCTCTTCGGAACTATTTGAATCATATTCATAACTGGAAGTGTAACAAGAAAGCATATTCTGAAGCCATTGTTTTGATTCTCCAGCGAAGCAAGATGTCTTGGCGTGACGTCACGAACTGGGGGCGGGACTTTCTGAAAATGACCAATTCGCAGCTCAATTTTTTGCAGATTTTGGACACTTGAAGTCATTTTTATTGGTGTTTTGCATTTGACGAAAAATATCATACTGCGTGTTTTGGGTATTTTAGATGCTATAAAACGTGTTTCTGATGTGAGTTAGGAAACACAAAAGTGACGTCGGTTGTCCTTTAAATATCGGTCGTGTCTTGTGATCGGCAGTGCGGGAGGCTCGCAACCTGATGCCCATGGATCCAAACGGCCTGTCCGACCCGTACGTCAAACTGAAATTGATTCCCGACCCGAAGAGTCACAGCAAACAGAAGACCAAGACCATCCGCTCCACACTCAATCCAGTCTGGAACCAGAGTTTTACCTTGTGAGTAAAAGCCTGCGGGAGATTATTATTGTAATTATTATTATTATTATCATTATTATTATTATTGTTAGTGTTATTATTAGTGCTATTATTAGTGTTATTATTAGTGCTATTATTAGTGTTATTATGAGTATTATTATTATTATTATTATTGTTGTTGTTAGTGTTATTATTAGTGCTATTATTATTGCTATTATTAGTGTTATTATGAGTGTTATTATTATTATTAGTGTTATTATTGTCATTATTTTCATTATTGTTAGCATTATTATTATTCGTATTATTAATGTTGGTATTATTATTACTCACATTATTATTATTATTATTATTGTTAGTGTTATTATTAGTGCTATTATTAGTGTTATTATTAGTGCTATTATTAGTGTTATTATGAGTATTATTATTATTATTATTATTATTATTATTATTATTATTATTGTTGTTGTTGTTAGTGTTGTTGTTGTTAGTGTTATTATTAGTGCTATTATTAGTGTTATTATGAGTGTTATTATTATTATTAGTGTTATTATTGTCATTATTTTCATTATTGTTAGCATTATTATTATTCGTATTATTAATGTTGGTATTATTATTACTCACATTATTCTTATTATTATTATTATTGTTAGTGTTATTATTAGTGCTATTATTAGTGTTATTATTAGTGTTATTAGAAGTATTGTTATTATTATTAGTGTTATTATTATTATTATTGTCATTGTTTTCATTATTGTTAGCATTATTATTATTATTATTCGTATTATTATTAGTGTTGGTATTATTATTATTCACATCATTATTATTATTATTATTATTATTATTATTGTTATTATTATTATTATTATTATTAGCCAAAACAAACATGCGGATCAAACCTCTAAAGATGGAGGACACTGATTTGCTGTGGCGACCCCTTGAAGGGAAAAGCCGAAAGGAAAAGAAGATTATTATTATTATTATTATTATTATTATTATTATTATTATTATTATTATTATTATATCATGGAGACATGACAGAAAGTGATTTTCCAAAATTCGTCAACCGTGTGTGCAGTTCCGTTCGCGGCCACCAGTGGGACCGTCGCCTGTCGGTGGAGGTTTGGGACTGGGACCGCACGTCGCGAAACGATTTCATGGGCGCGCTGTCCTTCGGAGTCAGCGAAATCTTCCGCCGTCCCATCAGCGGTTGGTTCAAGCTGCTGGACCAAGACGAGGGAGAATATTACAACATCCCCGTGCCCGATCCGGACCTGCAGGTACGACAAACGTTTCACCGGCGCATTTTGAGCCGTTAACCAGACAGGAAGGTTGCTATTTAGCATTTTCACGTGCTATATTTATCCTTAGAAAAGACGCTTTGGGGTGTTTATATGCAAATAAAACCACAACAGAGCGATAAATGCATGTTACGCGTTTAAAATAAGCACTTAGCATCATGTTAATGCTAATTAGCATCTTTGCTGCAGTGCCGGAAGCATTGAAGCGGCACACCAAACACGGTGCGGCAACACATGTAGACAGACGATTTGAGCGTCATATGATCCCCCGTGATGGGTCCTTGTACCACTGACCTATGAGGAGTTGAGACGTCTCAATGAGTAGTATCAGTTTTTCCGTCTTATACTGCCCCCTGGTGGCCAATGGGGGGGTGTACACCAGAAACTAGATTCCGCCCGGCATTTTTGGGAAGCAGTGTGACACAAATGCAATTGTAAAAAATCCACGACAGTGATACCTCGGTTTACGAACATTTCGCCTTACGAACATTAAATTCACGAAATATAATCTTGGCAAACGAACTAGTTTTTGGGTCACACACGGAGCGCCACATTGGCTGGGGGACTAGTTTTCGTCACCACTTTTCTTTGAGTGCAGACGTGGTTTGTTATCGAGTGGATACTTTAGCTTTTTTGGGGCCGAAAAAGAAAATTACAGTCGAGCAGAAGAAGGAGATAATCGAGAAACACGAACGAGGTGTGCGTTTGTGTGATTTAGCGTCCCAGTACCAGTATGCTAAGACCATTGCTAATGTGGCTAAGGGTGTTTCCGTGTTGTCCAAGCAACGGTCTCAGGCAATAGAAGAGGTTGAAAAACTTCTGTTGATTTGGATTAACGAAAAGCAGCTAGCAGGGGACAGTGTGAGTGAGGGTATTATCGCAGAGAAAGCACGGCAACTTCACTCGGATATCATCAAGAGGACAACTACATCAACGACCATCACAAAGGTCAATAAAATGATTTTATTATACAGTACCGTTTATTTCTTTAATTATAATACAGTAGCACATTTATTATACATAAAGTAAGGTATATTTTGTGTACTTTTAAGGCTTATTTAGTTGAAAATTATTTTTTATGGGGACCTGGGAACGGATTATTCTCATTTTAATGGTTTCCTATAGGAAATTAATGTTTGGAAGACACATTTTTTGCCTTATACACACTTTCTGGGAACCGATTAAGTTCGTAAGCTGAGGTATCACTGTATTCTCAAGTGCTATTCAAAAAAAGAAAAATATCTTCTAGATGACCCCCCCCCCCCACCGCTGTGCTTGACGGTATCCACCAAGGCGCGCCCTCGTTCTTCCATGAGCGACCTCTTAAGGTCAAAGTTCGTCCCTCGCCTTCGAACGCCATCTGATCAACCGTCACCTCCGCAGGAACCCCAGTTGGACGGTGTGGCACCCTCGCCGGTTCAGGTTGGCCCCACCTCCCCGTCCGACGAGGTCCCCTTGCCCCCGACCCCCGCGACCTCCTGTCGCCCCGCCCGCTCCCACTCCCACGGGCCGGTTAAGGGCAAGGTGGGCATCCACGACTTCCACTTCCTCATGGTGCTCGGTAAAGGCAGCTTTGGAAAGGTAAGCAGACCGCAGACCCTCCGTGAGTTGAGGAGCTTCATTTGGCCCAACATAGCACTTTGCTTACAGTCGAACCAGACTTATTATTATTATTAATAGTAGTATTAGTAGTAGTAGTAGTAGTAGTAGTGGTGCTAGTAGTAGCAGTAGTAGTAGTAGTGGTAGTGGTGCTGGTAGTATTAGTAGTATTAGTAGTGGCGGTAGTAGTAGTAGACATGGTATTAGTAGTAGTACAGTATTTCCATTTTTATTCTCATCTCCAATGAGAAAATAGTAGTACCAGTAGTGGTAGTATTAGTATTAGTAGCAGTATTAGTGGTGGTGGTAGAAGTAATAATAGTAGTATTTGTAGTACTAATAGTAGTAGTGGTAGTGGTGCTGGTAGTATTAGTAGTGGCGGTAGTAGTAGTAGTAGTAGTAGTAGTAGTAGTAGTAGTAGACACGGTATTAGTAGTAGTACAGTATTTCCATTTTTATTCTCATCTCCAATGAGAAGATAGTAGTATCAGTAGTGGTAGTATTAGTATTAGTAGCAGTATTAGTGGTGGTGGTAGAAGTAATAATAGTAGTAGTAGTAGTATTTGTAGTACTAATAGTAGTAGTAGTAGTAGTAGTCGTGCTAGTAGTAGTAGTAGTAATAGTGGTAGTGGTGCTGGTAGTATTAGTAGTAATAGGAGTGGCGGTAGTAGTAGTAGATATGGTATTAGTAGTAGTACAGTATTTCCATTTTTATTCTCATCTCCAATGAGAAAATAGTAGTATCAGTAGTGGTAGTATTAGTAGCAGTATTAGTGGTGGTAGTAGAAGTAATAATAGTAGTAGTAGTAGTAGTAGTATTTGTAGTACTAATAGTAGTAGTAGTAGTAATAGTGGTAGTGGTGCTGGTAGTATTAGTAGTGGCGGTAGTAGTAGTCGTAGTAGTAGACACGGTATTAGTAGTAGTACAGTATTTCCATTTTTATTCTCATCTCCAATGAGAAAATAGTAGTATCAGTAGTGTTAGTATTAGTAGCAGTATTAGTGGTGGTGGTAGAAGTAATAATAGTAGTAGTAGTAGTATTTGTAGTACTAATAGTAGTAGTAGTAGTGGTGCTAGTAGTAGTAGTAGTAATAGTGGTAGTGGTGCTGGTAGTATTAGTAGTATTAGTAGTGGCGGTAGTAGTAGCAGTAGTAGTAGACATGGTATTAGTAGTAGTACAGTATTTCCATTTTTATTCTCATCTCCAATGAGAAAATAGTATCAGTAGTGGTAGTATTAGTATTAGTAGCAGTATTAGTGGTGGTGGTAGAAGTAATAATAGTAGTAGTAGTAGTATTTGTAGTACTAATAGTAGTAAGCGAATGGGATGAAAACCGAAGTTTGACTATCTATCGTCGTGCCCGTGGACGCCATTCAACAAAATGAAACAGTTTGATTGCCGGTGACATTTTTGGAATGGCTAACATGGCTAGCGACATGGGCTAACTAACGCCTGCCGAAAAAAAGATCCAAGATGGCGGCGCCAGTGGGTCAGAATGAAACGGTGTGAACTTTCCTCCATGTTCGCCTCTCAAGGTGTTGCTGGCGGAGGAGCGAGGCAGCGAGCGTCTTTTTGCCGTCAAGGTGCTGAAGAAGGACGTCCTCTTCCAGGACGAGGACACGGAAAGCGCCCTGGTGGAAAGGAGGGTGTTGGCGCTGCAGATGCGCCCACACTTTCTCACCTCCCTCTACTGCGCCTTCCAGACTGACGTGGGAC